>NW_027142373.1:13682702-13829132 GCF_026170545.1 Melanerpes formicivorus
GTGGATTGCTGATGGGGGAGCAGGGGAAATAGGCTTGAGGAAGGTGAAAAGGATGGTGTGTGGGTACTGCACATGCATGGCAAGCAGGGCAGAGCTGCAGCTGTGGGGCTGGCTGCGAGCAGGAGTGACTGCAGGGCTGTGCAGAGGAAGCATCCATTGGATGGTTTGGATTGGAAGGGATCTTAAAGATCACAGAATGGGTTGGGTTGGAAGGGACCTCAAAGCTCATCCAGCTCCAGCCCCTGCCCTGGGCAGGGACACCTCCCACCAGCACAGGCTGCTCAGGGCCTCATCCAGCCTGGCCTGCAACACCTCCAGGCAGGGCACAGCCACAGCCTCCCTGGGCAGCCTGTGCCAGGCTCTCCCCACCCTCACTGCCAACAATTTCTTCCTCCTCTCCACTCTCAGTCTCCCCTCCTCAAGCTTCAGCCCTTTCCTCTCATCCTGGCACTACCAGCCCTGGTCAGGTGTCCCTCCTGTCTTTTCTGTAGATCCCTTTTCAAGAGAGCTGAGCAGAGGGCTGGAGAACCTCTCCTACAAAGCCAGGCTGGGAGAGTTGGGGCTGTGCAGCCTGCAGAAGAGAAGGCTCCAGGGAGACCTCAGAGCAGCAGTTCAATACCTGCAGGGGAGCTGCAGGCAGCTGGGGAGGGACTGCTCAGAAGGGCTGTGGAGAGAGGCCCAGGGGCAATGGTTTGGAAGTGGAGCAGGGCAGAGTTAGGTTGGAGCTCAGGAGGAAGTTCTGCCCAGGGAGGCTGGGGAGACACTGGCACAGGCTGCCCAGGGAGGTGCTGGAGGACCCAACCCTGGAGCCATTCAAGATCAGGTTTGCTGTGTCCCTGGGCAGCCTTCTCCAGCTGGAGCTGTCCCTGCTGCCTGCAGGGGGGTGGACAAGATGCCCTTGGAGGCTCCCTTCCAACTTGCTGCATTGAGGAGCCTCTTGCCTTTGGCTAGCCAAACCCTGAGCCTTGTCTCTGCTCTGACTAACAGCAAATGAACTTTGCTCCTCTCTCAGTGGTGATCTGCACCCTTTCCCCCTGTGCTCTGTCCCCCTGCACTGTGTCCTTCCCCTCTTTGATCTGCAGGTGCTTTAAGGCTGGGGTGACTGTGAGCAGAGGCAGCCTGAGCACTAAGGGTTGTCTGGAGCTGTCTCTTCTCAAGCCTGCACTCAGTCAAACACCACTTTATCAGCAGCTTTTTGCTGCCCTGCTGGCCTGGGAGCCCAACATATGGCCCTCCTTACAAAGGGAGCAAGGCTTCCCCTGATGGTTCTCACTGGCATATCAGACAGGAGTGATTTGCTCTCCCCTGGCAGCAGGAGACATCTGTGGTACTGGGAGCACTGGGACAGGATGGGAATAGCACAAAGTAAGGAACAGTGGAGAGAGGGGAAGGGAAAAGCACTTACTAGGGATTGACATCTCTCCTGCAGCTCAGACTGAAGTGAAGGCTCAGCTGAAGGAGGGGGCAGGAGAAATGCAGATGTGGGTAAAAGGCAGGAGATGAGCTAGAGGTCAGAGCCTGGGAGAAGCTTCCCTCTGGAGCATGAGGTAGGTGTCTGCCTCCTGGCCTCTACAGGAGACTGAGGTTCAAAACCTCCATTTGAGAATGGGCTTGGGGCAGAGTGGTGGAGAGTAGCTCGACAGGGAGGCACCAGCACCCCAGGTCCTCCTCTGGTGGGCAGTTTCCAGCCACTCTGCCCCAGCCTGGAGCCTTCATGGGGCAGAGTGCAGGACTCAGGACCTGGCCTTCTTGAACCTCATCCCATTGGCCTCAAGCCATTGATCCAGCTTGGCCAGGTGCCTCTGTAGAGCTGATGTGTCTGCAGAGCCTGTGCAAGGTGAAACACTCTGAAGCAGAGCACTGACACTGTCAGGGCTACATACTCACATGATTTACTGCCTGGCTTACACTAGGTGCTGGTACCCAGGCAGGTGCCACAGGCCCTTGAGACAGCAGTGGCAGGAAAAAGCTCCCTCAGGATTGTGCATGGAGCAAAAGGATCTTCCTGTGAGAAGCTTCCATGCCAAGCAGATCATGGAATTCTAGGATGGCTTAGGTTGGAAGGGAGCTTGGAGAGCAGTGGTTCCACAGCTGGAGCCCTGGGTCCAGTTCTGTGCTCCCCAGCTCCAGAGGGACAGGGAACTGCTGGAGAGAGTCCAGGGCAGGCTGCAAAGCTGCTGAGGGGCCTGGAGCAGCTCTGGGAGCAGCAAAGGCTGAGAGCCCTGGGGCTGAGAGCCTGCAGAAGAGCAGCCCCAGAGGGCAGCTGAGCAATGCTCAGCAAGAGCTAAAGGAGCTGTGGGGAGCAAGAGGCTGGGGCCAGGCTCTGCTGAGTGCTGCCCAGGGCCAGCACAAGGGGCAGTGGGCACAGAGTGGCAGCCAGGAGGTTGGATGTGAGCAGGAGGAGAAAGTTGTTTGTTGTGAGGGTGCTGGAGGCCTGGAGCAGGCTGCCCAGAGAGGTTGTGGAGTCTCCTGGTGTGCAGAGCTTCCAACCCCCCCTGGGCATTGTGGTGCTGGGCAAGCTGCTGTGGGTGCCCTGCTGGAGCAGGGACTGGGCTGGGTGAGCTCCAATCCCACCTTGGTGGGGCCTGGGATTCTTCTCTCACACTCATCATGTCAGGACTGATTCTGGGGTTTGTGCTACTGCTTCCAGTCCAGATAAGAGAAGGCTCTGGTGTGACCTAATGCAGCAGAGGGACTGTTCCCAAAGGCCTGCAGGGACAGGACCAGGGGCAATGGTTTGAGATGAGAGCAGAGCAGAATGAGATTGGATGTGAAGTTCTGTACCAGGAGGCTGCTGGAGCACTGCAGCAGGCTGCCCAGGGAGGTGGTTGAGGCTCCATCCCTGGAGCTGTTCCAGGTGAGGCTGGGCAGGGCTCTGGGCAACCTGCTCCAGGGGAGGATGTCCCTGCTGAGTGCAGGGGGCTGGGCTGGAGGAGCTGTGGAGGCCCCTTCCAACCCAATGCACTCTGTGCCTCTTGGATTGTCTGATGAAAAGCTCCCAGATTTGATGCTGCAGCCTGCAGGGGTGGTGCAGGAGAGAATGCCAGAGGAGGAGACATGCAAGCAGCAGAAAGGAAATGATTCCCTCTCTCCTTTACTGCTTACCCCAGCACTAAACCATCCAAAGCTCCTCTCCAAAACTCATGAAATTTTAACAGATTCTTTCCACTGTGCAAATCTGCTGAATTTCTGCACATCCTGCAGCACTGAGCACCTTCATCTCTTCATAAAGCTGAGCTGCTCAGGGAGGGGATTGAGCCTGGAGCAGGGCAGCGCAGCAGGCAGCCACCCTGCAGCCCCTGGCTCAGGGCATGGAGTCAAGGCCATTCCTTTAGTGATTTATTTATAACTGAACCCTTGGGGCCTGGGGCTACAAGAGGCAGGGCCACACTCCCTGCCCCAGCACCCAGCTGCCTTGTCTCAAAAGCAGGGAAAACCTTGTCAGAAGCTGCTGGCAGAACTGGCCAGGACACTCTTTAGTTACTGGTGGGATGGCTTATGGAAACTTCTGTGTCACCACTCAGCAGGGCTGCTGCTCCTCTGCTGCTGGAAGGACAGACTGAGAGAGCTGGGGCTGTTCAGTCAGGACAGGAGAAGGCTCTGAGGAGACCTAATTGTGGCCTTGCAGGATCTGAAGGGAAGGAGCTACAGGAAAGCTGGGGAGGGACTTTGTAGGGTGTTGGGTAGTGACAGGACTGGGGAGAATGGATCCAAGCTAGAGGAGGGGAGACTGAGGTTGGATGTCAGGAAGAAGATGTTCCCCATGAGGGTGGTGAGAGCCTGGCACAGGTTGCCCAGGGAGGTGGTGGAAGCCTCCTGCTTGGAGGTTTCTAAGGCCAGGCTGGAGGTGGCTCTGTGCCTGAAGAAAGCCTGGGGACATGTGGCCCTCTCCAGAGGAAAGAGGAGACCTGGCAGCCTGGGGTGTGGAGAAAGCTGAGGAACTCAAAGGCTTTTATGTAGTCTCAGAGTGAAGGAGGGAAGGCCTGGAGGAGACATTAGGAAGGAATTGTTGGCAGGGAGCGTGGGGAGAGCCTGGCACAGGCTGCCCAGGGAGGCTGTGGCTGTGCCCTGCCTGGAGGTGTTCAGGGCTAGGCTGGCCGAGGCTCTGAGCAGCCTGTGCTGGTGGGAGGTGTCCCTGCCCATGGTGACTCACCCTCGACCTCCAGTGCCCCATACTTGTTTTCCAAGGGCAGTGGGGAAGGTGAGGGGAGGCAAGGAGGTTTAACCTTGCGTCTTTTGAGAGGAATCTGTGTCCATTCCCCTCTGCTTTTTGGATAGCCAGCCTCTGCTGGGGGAGCCTGCAGAGCCTGCTTACTCAATTTTGTCTCCCTTCTACAATCTCTTACATCTGTAAGTCTAGCAACCTCATCCTTCAGTCTGGCCACCAGGCTAAGCAGATAGTCGATCCAGCACTAAAATGCCTGGACACCTACCTCTTGCTTGTAACACCTCCCTACCTGCTTATATTGCCCCTCAGTCTGAGTCAAGACTGCTGTTCTGAAGGAGGAGTTATTGCGAGGAGTTACCACCATGCCCAGCCCTGCCCACGGAACCTACTGGACAAAGGTTTGGCCAAGGTGCGGCGCAGCCAAGCGAGAGCACAGGGGCTGGAACGGAACAGACTGAAGGAGTCGGGGCTGTTCAGTCTGCAGAAGAGAAGGCTCCCAGGTGACCTCATTGTGGCCTTCCAGTATCTGCAGGGGGCCTACAGGAAGGCTGGGGAAGGACTTCTCAGGATCTCAGGTAGTGATAGGACTAGGGGGAATGGAATGAAGCTGGAGGTGGGGAGATTGAGGCTGGAGGTGAGGAGGAAGTTCTTCCCCATGAGAGTGGTGAGACCCTGGAATGGGTTGTCCAGGGAGGTGGTCGAGGCCCCGTCCCTGGGGGTGTTTAAGCCCAGGCTGCATGAGGCTCTGGGCAGCCTGATCTAGTGTGGGGTGTCCCTGCCCATGGCAGGGGGGTTGGAACTGTCTGATCCTTGTGGTCCCTCCCAACCCTGAATGAAACTATGAAACCATGAAACCGCCCGCGAGGTGCCGCCGGCTGTTCACCGTGCCGCCGGTAAGGCAGGGAGCCTGAGTGATCCCGAGCAGCAAGCGCATGGAGAACGGCAAGCGCCGATCCTCGCCGAGTGCCGAGAGACCGTGCGGGTCCTGCCGTTCCCATAGGTTGAAAAGGAAAGCAGCTAGTCCTCTCCGAGGCTGCTGGTCGTGGTGTGCTCCTGAGCGAGCTTCCCCAGAGCCCAGCAGGGTGGGTTTGGAGGGGACCGCTGGAGCTCTCCAGGCTGAGCCCAGCGCTGCCTCTCGCACCGGCACTGCTCCAGCTGTGATCAAATGCTCTCTGCGAGCCTTCTGCCAAATGTTTTGCTTTCAATCTCGTTGTCAGTCTGCAAGCAGAACCTGCTGGAAACAGCAGAGAGCTTCCAGGTGTCAGGTGGGAACTGGGCATGGCTTAAAGGGGAACATCTCAGCCCTCTCCAGGCTCTTCTGGTAGAGGGCTTGGGTTTCCTTCTGATCTGAGAATCATTTGTTCAGGTTTGGAGCTTCACAGCATCCCAGCGTGGAGAGACTGGAAGGGACCTCTGGAGCTCACCCAGCCCACAGCAGCTTGCCCAGGAGCACAATGCCCAGGGGGGGTTGGAAGCTCTCCACACCAGGAGACTCCACAACCTCTCTGGGCAGCCTGCTCCAGGCCTCCAGCACCCTCACAACAAACAACTTTCTCCTCCTGCTCACATCCAACCTCCTGGCTGCCACTCTGTGCCCACTGCCCCTTCTGCTGGCCCTGGGCACCACTCAGCAGAGCCTGGCCCCAGCCTCTTGCCCCCCACAGCTCCTTTAGCTCTTGCTGAGCATTGCTCAGCTGCCCTCTGGGGCTGCTCTTCTGCAGGCTCTCAGCCCCAGGGCTCTCAGCCTTTGCTGCTCCCAGAGCTGCTCCAGGCCCCTCAGCAGCTTTGCAGCCTGCCCTGGACTCTCTCCAGCAGTTTCCTGTCCCTCTGGAGCTGGGGAGCCCAGAACTGGACCCAGGACTCCTGATGTGGCCTCACCAGTTCAGAGTAGAGGGGGAAGAGATCCTCCCCTGACCTGCTGCCCACAGCCTTCTCCTTGCAGCCCAGGCCCCCACTGGCCTTGGCCACCAGGGCACCTTGCTGGCTCATGGGGAGCTTCTTGTCCCCCAGCACTCCCAGCTCCTTCTGCACAGAGCTGCTTCCCAGCAGGCCAGCACAGCACAGCACAGGCCAGCAGACCAAACTCTGTGCCGATAAAATGCTAGATCTGAAACTTGACCCAAAGCTTTGCAGCCCCTTGCAGAGCTGCTAAGCTGCTGGCAATCCCTTAGCATTTGCTGCAGCCAGGCTGCTTGCAGGCCCTGCCCCACGGCTGCAGGGGGGCAGAGCTTTGTGCAGAGCAGAGCACAGTGCTGTGTGTGGCAACAGCCACAGCTCTGGCTGTGTCTCAGTAATAGACAAGGCTTTGGTTTGGTGCTTTGACTCCAGTGCAGGTCAGAACACCCTGAGAGGAGTTCAGATGCTGCTTTGGCTCTCCCTGGCACTCTGAGTGGATTGAATGTTTGTCCAGAATAAATGTTTCTCTGCAGGCAGCAGGCTGGGCTGGCTCCCACAGCCTGTAGAGAGGAAGGCTCTGGAAAGCAGGGAATGCTCATGACCATCAGTGACTTCTGGTGTGGTCAGCAAGACTGAGGGATGAGATTCCATCCAGAGGGACCTGGGCAGCCTGGGAAGGGAGCTCAGGAGAGCCTCATGAGGTTCAGTAAGGCCAAGGGCAAGGTCCTGCATCTGGGCTAGGGCAAACCTCGGTACAGTTCCAGGCTGGGGCTGATGAGACTGAGAGCAGCCCTGCAGGGAAGGCCTTGGGGGTGCTGGGGGGGAGCAGCTGGGCAGGAGCCAGCAATGGGCACTGGCAGCACAGGAGGCCAAGGGCAGCCTGGGCTGCAGCCAAAGCAGTGTGGCCAGAGCTGGAGAGAGAGGATCCTGCCCCTCTGCTCTGCTCTGGGGAGACCTCAACTGCAGGGCTGGGGCCAGTTCTGGGGCTCTCAACACAAGAGAGACCTGGAGCTTCTGGAGAGGGTCAAAAGGAGGCCACAAGGATGATCAGAGGGCTGAAGAACCTCTGCTGTGGGGACAGTTGGGGCTGTGCAGCCTGGAGAAGAGAAGGCTGCAGGGAGACCTCAGAGCTGCAGTTCAATACCTGCAGGGGAGCTGCAGGCAGCTGGGGAGGGACTGCTCAGAAGGGCTGTGGGGATAGGCCCAGGGGCAGTGGTTTGGAAGTGGAGCAGGGCAGAGTTAGGTTGTAGCTCAGGAGGAAGTTCTGCCCAGGGAGGCTGGGGAGACACTGGCACAGGCTGCCCAGGGAGGTGCTGGAGGCCCTGTCCCTGCAGACAATGAAGATGTGTCCCTGATGTGTCCCTGGGCAGCCTGCTGTGGCTGGAGGAGTCCCTGCTGCCTGCAGAGGGTAGAACAAGATGCCCTTGGAGGGTTCTTTTGGTGCATTCTGTGGTTCCCTTCCCCACAGCTCAGGCACTTGCAGAGCCTTTCAGCTCCTGCCTGCTACAGGCACTCTGGAATTCTTTTCCTTCCCCAGGAGATAAAGAGATGGAAGGGCAGGACCCAGGGTGGATCAGAGATGTGGCTGGAGGGCAGGACCCAGGGTGGATCAGAGATGTGGCTGGACTGATGGTGTGCTGGTGAGGAGGATCCTGACCTTTCCTCCAGTAACCTAGATCTGTTCCAGAGTTAGGATCTGGACCATGAGCAAGTTTGCTGAGTTCAATCCCTTTTGTCATGAAATTCAGTTCCTCTTGTCTTTGGAAAGGCTCTTTGGTGGCTCCTGGTCCAGCTTCTCCCCTAGCCCTGAGGGGTCAGTTGGATACCCAGGGAGCAGCAGATGCCAAGTGCAGGTCTGTGGCTCTGTGATACAGCTGCAGAGATTTCTCCTGAAGACAGATGTCTAGAGAGGATGTCCTGCCTGGACCTCTCCAGGAGAGGGTAGGAGAAGCAGGACAGTGCAGACAAGGCCCAGGGTAAGCCAGGAGGTGTGCAGAGCCGCTGTGAACACTGGCAGAGCAGCAGCAGGGCCATGCCCTTCCCTGGGGTGCTCCTCCAGCCCCCTGCTAGTTTTAGCCGTGCTACTGCAGGTATCAGAGAGTTTGTGTCCTTTCTGGAGTCTGTCCTCTCCTGACACGCTGAAGCTCAGCTGCTCTGGGGTGGTGGCCGGCAATTTTTGCTGCTGGGATCCGTTTTCCTGCAGGGGCTGAGCCTGGGCACAGCTGTAGCTTCGCTCCCTGTGTCAGCTCTTTCCCTGCCGCTGGGGACAGCCTCCTTTGCCAGCAGGCTCCGCAGGTCTGTCACAGAAGCAGAGAATGGGAGGAGCTGGAAGGGACCTCTGGAGATCACCAAGCCCCTGCCACAGCAGGCTCACCCAGGGCAGGGCACACAGGAACACAGGCAGCTGGGTTGTGAAAGCCTCCAGAGGAGACTCCACAGCCTCTGGAGTCCACAGCCTCTCTGCTCCAGGGCTCCAGCAGCCTCACACCAAAGGAGTTTCTCTTCATGTTGAGGTGGCACTTGCTGGGTTCCAGTTTGTATCCACTGCCCCTTATCACAGGGCACCACTGACAAGAGCCTGGCCCCCTCTGCCTGCCCCCCAGCCTGCATTGCTGAGTTTCCCCTCACCAAGTGCTGCTGCCCCCGAGCACAGGTGCCCCTGCACCTCCACGAGCCCTGGCAATGCCCAGCACTCCTTCACCCTGCCTGCCTCACTTCCTCTTCTAGCACAAGCCTCCACTCCCTGAGAGCCACCCAGAGCAGATCAGAGCCTTTCCTGGAGCTGGGGTTTGCTCGGAAGCAGTCAGGTTGGCCTCCTGTCGGAGTCTTCCAGGCCGGTGGGAGCGTGGCGCCCCCAGGCTCCCAGCAGCCAGGCAGGCAGAGTGGCAATCCCACAACATTTGATTAACCTGAATTGTTTGCTTTCATAAACAAGGAGGGTTTGAAGATCTCTCCAGGACTGCAGATGATTTGGGCAATTATCTCAGAGAGATAATTACAGCTTTCAAAGGAGGCTGCTCTGACAGGGATAAGGGAGGATGCAAGGTGACCTACTGCAGTAATCCACCATGAAGATTAGGGAGGAAGACATCAAAAGGAGCTGGGTTTATTGATGCAATTCCTATTAACAGGATTAGTGGTGATAGCAGAGGAAAAGTGCCCCAGACAAGAGGCATTTCTCTTTGGAGCTCTGCAAACAACAGTTAAGTGTTCTCTAAGCTGGAGCTGCCAACCTCTGCACCTGGCTGAGAGGCTGCTGGCCTCCTTTGGTGCTGCCCCCACAGGAGAGCTCCTGCTGAGGAGAAGATATTGAGAGCCATGTTGCAGGCCTCTACTCTTGCTCAAGCCCAGGAGCCATGGGTGTGAGCCTTTGCACTGGCACTGGGGAGACTTCCTGGCCCACTCCTCTTGTCTGCACTGTTTAGGGGATGCAAAGGTTGGATCCACTCTGGGGCAGGTGTCAGTTCAGCACGTGTCCTCACTCCAAGAAGGACACTGAGGAGCTGGAGCAGGGCCAGAGAAGGGCAACAGAGCTGGGGAAGGGTCTGGAGAGCAGGGCTGGGGAGGAGCAGCTGAGGGAGCTGGGGGTGTTGAGCCTGGAGCAGAGGAGGCTGAGGGAGACCTCATTGCTCTCTGCAGCTCCCTGAGAGGAGGCTGGAGCCGGGGGGGGGTTGGGCTCTGCTCCCAAGTAAGAAGTGATAGGACAAGAGGGCCATGGTTTTGCTGCAGACTTGGGAGAGTCAGAGAGAGGATGGGCTGCATGCTCTGGAAGGGCTTCTCCAGCCAAAACAACTCTATGATTCTGCGAGGAGAAAGAGAGGGAGGTAGTTGCCCAGGTCTCCAAATGCTTGGCTGAAGCTGGGAGGTTGGCCACAGCTTTCCACGGCAATCAAAGCAATCCTTTCAGATGCTGATTCTCTGAGGTCTCCTAACCCCCAGTCCATAGTGACAGAAAGCCTCATCTGGCTCACACCCAGCTGGCCTCCTGCCTCTGGAAAACTGCTCACAGTGAGCTGTGAGGGGCTGGGGGGCAGGTTGGACTTGATGATCTTTGAGGTCTTTTCCAAGCTCAGTGATTCTGTGGTTCTGTGAGGGGAAGATGTTTCATGCCCACTTTGGTTCTTTTTGTCCCACAGGACTTTGGTCAGAGGGAGTCTGCAGCCCAGCAAAGTGGTAGAGTCTGTTGTGCTCTCCCTGCAGTGTGGCCTCTCCAAAGGTGATGTGGCCACTGCACTCCAGAGGTGGCCTCCCTAGGACAGAGAAGAATCTCCCTTGAGCTACTGCTGGCCACACTCTTCTTCATGCACCCAGGACCCCACTGGCTGTGAGGGCACATTTCTGGCTCATGGGAAGCTTGCTGCCCCTTAGCACTCCCAGGTCCTTCTCCAGCAGCTCCCCCCTCACCTCTCCTGCTGCAGGGGGTTGTTCCTCCCCAGGGGCAGGACCCTACCCTGCTGACCTTGATGAGGTTCCTCTGCCCAGCTCTCAGCCTGGCCAGGTCTGCTGGATGGCAGCACAGCCTGAGGGGTGCCAGCCCCTGCTCCCTGCTTGGGATCATCAAGGAGATGTTTGTTGGAACAGCTTTAGCTCTTTTCTCAGGCCAGGCTGTTCCAGGCAAGCAGCAGCTCCCATGGTTAGACCTCTTGCCATGAGACTGATGAAATGTCACAGCCTGAGCAGGGAGCAGTGGAGTGTTCACCACCCTTGGCTTGCCGACCATACTTAAGAGTAAAACCTCCAGCAGCAGGGACTGGAAGTGTCACTGTTGTCAGTCAGCTGCATTTTAGCAGTAACTGGATGTTTGTTCCCCTGGAAGGGTTGAAAGTGCCTGGCAGCAGGCAGGAGTCCCTCCTCATCTGGGGCTGGGACCCAGGGCAGCCACTGGGCTGGAGCGGGAGGGACACCAAGCGGTGCCCAGAGCCTCTGAATGCCCAGGCTGCAGAGCTGAGCTGGAGGTGATGGATGGTGGCATCTGGAGGTGGCACAGTGGCAGGTGGGCAGCCCATGGCCACAATGGCTTCATCTGGAGGGGAAATTTAATCCTCAACCAGCAAAGATGTTGAGAAATTGGAAGGAAGCCTTATGGGAACTCAGCTGGAGCTCAGCTGCCTTCCTTTGCCTTGGCTCTGCCTTGGCTTTGCCTGGGCTCTGCCTTGGCTCTGCCTTAGCTCTGTCTTCTTTCCTCTCTATTTGTTTATTTTCCCCCCAGAAGGAACCCTTCCAGCCTGCTTTCCTGTACTGCAGTACTCTGCCATGGGCACCCTGGCCAGTCAAACCCAGGTCACAGAATCACAGAACTGTTTAGGTAGGAGAAGGCCTCTGAGCTCACCCAGTCCAACCCAGCCCCACCATGGCCACCAAACCCTGGCCCCAGGAGCCATGGCCACAGCTTGCTGAACACCTCCAGGCATGGGGACTCCACCACCTCCCTGGGCAGCCTCTGCCAGTCCCTGACCGCTCCTGCAGCAAAGAAATTTTCCCTGCTCTCCAGCCTCAGCCTCCCCTGGCACAATTCCAGGACATTTCCTCTCCTTCTCCCACCTGAGCCTAGGGAGCAGAGCCCAGCCCCCACCTGGCTGCAGCCTCCTCTCAGGGAGCTGCAGAGAGCAATGAGGTCTCCCTCAGCCTCCTCTGCTCCAGACTGAACACCCCCAGCTCCCTCAGCTGCTCCTCCCCAGCCCTGTTCTGCTAAGATCTTCTCTTGCACAGGAAGTGAGAGCACCAACCCCACCCAGCACAGCAGATGCCTCCATGTGCACAGGACCAACTCTCTTGTGTAGCAGATGCAGACTTCAGCTTCTCCCAGTATTGAGGTCAGCTGCAGGATGAATTTCTGCTTGAGCAGCAAGCCAAGGTCAGGACACCAACAGAAGTCCAGCGAGCCTCACACCCACCTCAGCTCCTTCACCTGCTACCTGGCCCAGAGCAGGAGAGGAGCCCTTAAACAAAGCCCCCAGCAATAGCAAAAGCTGTGTGAGAGCACCTGGCCTGAGTGCAGAGCAGGTTCACACCTCCCAGTGTCATCTTCTCACCCCAGTTACCTTGCTGGCCTCCCACACCCCTGCCCAGACCCCTCCCCAGCCCTGGCTCCCTCCTGAGGAGTGATTGGTGACCTGGTTTGCTGACTGAGCTGAGCCATGGGGGCTTGGGTCATCCCCAAAGGAAACACTTCCTCATTTATGTTTCTTTTTTCCCCTCTACCTCTCCACCCCAAGATCTGAAAATCAACCCAGCACATTCAGGGGCAAAGCACCTCCCAAGAGCAAAGGACACAGTTTGGCTTGCAGCTTAGTTAAAGCTCTCCCCTGTGTGCTCTTGGGTCAGAACAGGGAGAGAAGGAGCAAAGGGAGAGTAAGAAGAGACAAGAGGTAAGCAGGGCATGGCCCTGAAACGTGCTGTGCCCTGCTGGGCTGCTGGGGCTGGGCTGGGGCTGGGCTGGGGCTGGGCTGGGGCTGGGGGATCTCATCAGCCAGGCAGGGGCCTAGAAATCGGTGAAGCAAAATCTGAGCCACAACAGCATCCTGCATGGTGGCTTCAGCACCCTCCCAAGCTCTTGTCAGAGGCAGAGAGTCACTGTTCTGCTTTGGGAGGCACCTTTGACAGCATCCCAGAGTTGTTTGAGTTGGGGGAGCCCTCTGAGATCAGCCAGTCCAGCCAGCAGCCCAGCACCACCACAGCCACCAAACCATGTCCAAGTGCTTCCTCCCAGGGAGCTGCAGAGAGCAAGGAGGTCTCCCTCAGCCTCCTCTGCTCCAGGCTCAGCACCCCCAGCTCCCTCAGCTGCTCCTCCCCAGCCCCTTGTGCTGTCCCTGGGTACCACTGCCAGGAGCCTGGCTCCACCCTGCAGGTATTTGTAGACATTTAGAAGGTTCCCTCTCAGACTTCTGCAGAGCAGCCAGCCTCAGGGCTCTCAGTCTTTTAAGAGAGGTGATCCAGTGCCTTCCTCATCCTGGTTACTTTCTGTTGAGAGGTCAGGAAGTTCTTCCTCATCATTAGGTGGAACCTCCCATGTCATAGTTAGGCTTCTCTCCAGCTGGAGATGCCCTGGCCCTAGCTCAGCCCATTGCCCATTGCCCATCACTGTCTCAGGGCAGCACTTGCAGCTGGGGCATTATTAGGGCAATGTCCATGCAATCCACCTAATGCAGGGGCACAAAGAGCAGAAAGGACTCAAGACAGAACCACAGAATCATTCAGGTTGGACAAGACCCTCAGGATCATGACTCCACTCTACAAGGGTCACCCCTAATCCATATGCCCAAGCACCACATCCAAATCTCCTTTAAACACCTCCAGGGTTGGTGACTCCACCACATCCCTGGGCAGCTTGTGCCAGCGTCTGACCACTCTTGCTGTGAATAAATCCTTCCTCCTGTCCAGTCTGAACCTACCCAGTGGCAGCTTGAGGCCATTCCCTCTTCTTCTCTCACTAATGACCTGGGAGAAGACAGCAGCAGCCTCTCCACAACCTCCTTGCAGGCAGCTGTAGAGAGCCAGGAGGTCTCCCTCAGCCTCCTCTCTTTCACACTAACCCTCCCCAGCTCCTTCAGTTGCTCTCCAGCAGATTTATTCTGCAGGCCCTTCCCAGCTTCCTTGCCCTGCTCTGCCCTGGCTCCAGCACCTCCACAGCTCTCCTGTACTGAGTGCCCAGGACTGGACACAGCACTCCAGGTGTGGCCTGCCCAGAGCTGAGTCCCAGGGCACAGTTCCCTCCCTGCTCCTCTGGACACAGCATTGCTGATCCCAGCCAGGAGGCCTTTGGCTCTCTTGGCCCCCTGGGCACACTGCTGGCTCCTCTTCAGCTGCTTGGCCATCAGCACCCCCAGGCCCCTTTCTGCTGGGCTGTCTCCAGCCACACTGCCCCAGGCCTGCAGCATTGCTTGGGGTTGTTGTGCCCCAAGGTCAGGACCTGGCACTTGGCCTCGTTGAAGCTCCTCCTGGTAATGCTGGCCATGGATCCAATCTATCCAAGGGCCTCTGCAGAGCCTCCCTGCCCTGGTGCAGATGCACACTGCACACAACCTGCTGGCACCTGCACATAGCTGCTGCCACACTCTCTGTCCTCATCCAGATCAGCAGGATCTGGATCAGCAGAAGTGGTCCCAACCCTGGTTTCTGAGCCTGCAGAAGGAAAGCCAGGCACCTCCCAAGCTCTCCTAAGCTTGCAGAGAGCAAGGAGAGACCAAGGAAATGGTCCCAACCCTGGTCTCTGAGCCTGCAGAAAGAAAGCCAGGCACCTCCCAAGCTCTCCTAAGCTTAAAGAGGCAGCTGGGGACCCCTGGGTGACATCTAACAGTCCCAGTAACCAACCCTAGCCCTGCTTGCTGATTGGCCTGACCCACAGCCCAGCCCAAGCCTTTGCCCCTGCCCAGGCACACACCTCTGGAGAGACACTGCAGGGAGCTTCTTCAAGCTCCACTGCACACTTGGCTTGTGCATGGGAAGTGTTTCTGGGTCATAATCTGTCACTTCTCAGGGCACAAACCAACCACCAGTAGCTGGAGCAGGCCAAAGAGAACATTGTCCCCAGGCACTTTGTTTGATAATTGCCTGCCATGGGGTTCCTCATCTGCTGTTGGCTCCTCTTTGGCCAGGCAGCCAGGAAGCCTGTTGTGATCAGGTCTGGTGGCTCCACTTCTTGGAGGTCCTACATGGTTACCCTTCCAGAAGCTTTCCCTCCTTGGAGGAGGCTGTAAACAGATGTCCTTGGCTAGTGTTACAGACTTGGTTGGTTGGAAAATCAAACCCAGCCCTTAGCCCAGCACTGCCAGGGCACCACCAGCCAGGTCCCTCAGCCCCACAGCTTTGAAACCCCTCTGGGGATGGGGACTCCACCACTGCCCTGGGCAGCCTGGGCCAGGGCTTGGCAATGCTGTTGGAGAAGAAATTGCTCCTCATGACCAACCTCAGCCTAGTCTGACACAGCGTGAGGCTGTCTTCTCTTGTCCTGTCACCTGTTACTTGGGAGCAGAGCCCAACCCCCCCCGGCTCCAGCCTCCTCTCAGGGAGCTGCAGAGAGCAATGAGGTCTCCCTCAGCCTCCTCTGCTCCAGGCTCAACACCCCCAGCTCCCTCAGCTGCTCCTCCCCAGCCCTGCTCTCCAGACCCTTCCCCAGCTCTGTTGCCCTTCTCTGGACCTGCTCCAGCTCCTCAGTGGCCTTCTAGGAGTGAGAGGCCCAAAACTGACCAAGATTTGAGGTGTGGCCTCACCAGTTCCCTGTGCAGGAGAACAATCCCTGCCCTGCTCCTGCTGCCCACAGCATTGCTGATAATCTGTTCCACAGCTTGTCCCCAGCACTCTTTCGAGGCAGCCCTGGCTCTGACTTTTCCTGCTCTAGCAGGGGCACTTAGTTCACCCCTTGCCTGGGAGCCTCCAGCATCCCTCACCCTTCCAGGTGCACCTCTGCACATCCAACTTCTCTGGGGGCTTCTTCTTTCACTGGCAGCTTGCCCTCTCTATGGAGGTGGAACTGCCCTCAGCTGTGAGCAGATCCAGCTACCAAGGTGCCTGGTTGTGCAGCGCTGTTCTCCCTCTGTCACCCAGCAGGGAGCTCCCTGCACCCCTGTGGAACTCTGAGATTCACAGTGGTGCAAACTCCTGCAGTGTCAGTTCCACCCCCCCAGGCTGTGATGTTGGACTGGTCACTATGGAAAGCCCCCAAGCCTCCCTCCTTCCCCTTCCAGTAGAGATTGTCCCTCTCTGTTGCCACTGGTGGCAGACATCCCATGCAGAGGTGCTTGAGGAGGTGTTCTGGGGTCTCTGGGGCTACTGTGGGGAGAAGATAGAGGATATGTGCCAGGCTCCTGGAGGCAGCAACACCACAGAATAATACAACCAGAGAAGGACCTCTCAGATGGTTGAGTCCTCAGACAGCCTTGGCCACCAAGCCCTGCCCCAAGGTGCCATGGCCACAGGTCTCTAGAACACCCCCAGGGATGGTCTTGCAGGAGGTCAGAGTAGGTCTCCACACTGATCCCCAGCTGTCCACTCCAGGCACACAGGGCTCTGAGCAGCACATCTTCACCATCCTGCATTGTGACTACCATGGAGGACCCAGTGAGCAGCTCTCTGCTGTACAGAGCAGCAGGATGAGTGGCCTGGAGCTGGGACTGGAGAGGAGGAAGAAATTGCTGAGAGTGAGGGTGGGGAGAGCCTGGCACAGGCTGCCCAGGGAGGCTGTGGCTGTGCCCTGCCTGGAGGTGTTCAGAGAGAGGTTGGATGCAGCCTGGGCTGCTGGGAGGTGTCTTGTGTTCTTGAACACCTCCAGGGATCTCCATCATCACAGTCTCACAGTATCACCAAGGTTGGAAGAGACCTCAGAGATCATCAAGTCCAAGCTGTCACCACAGACCTCATGACTAGACCATGGCACCAAGTGCCACATCCAATCCCCTCTTGAACACCTCCAGGGATGGGGACTCCACCACCTCCCTGGGCAGCACATCCCAATGGCTAACAACTCTCTCAGTGAAGAACTTTCTCCTCCCCTCCAGCCTAAACCTCCCCTGGCACAGCTTGAGACTGTGTCCTCTTCTTCTGGTGCTGGGGGCCTGGGAGAAGAGACCAACCCCCACCTGGCTCCAACCTCCCTGCAGGGAGTTGGAGAGAGCAATGAGGTCTCCCCTGAGCCTCCTCTTCTCCAGGCTAAGCAACCCCAGCTCCCTCAGCCTCTCCTCACAGGGCTGTGCTCCAGACCCCTCCCCAGCTTTGTTGCCCTTCTCTGGACACCTTCAAGTCTCTCAATGTCCTTCTTGAGCTGAGGGGCCCAGAACTGGACACAGGACTCAAGGTGTGGCCTAACCAGTGCTGGGCACAGGGCACAATGACTTCCCTGCTCCTGCTGGCCACACTGTTCCTGATGCAGGCCAGGATGCCAGTGGCCCTCTTGGCCACCTGGGCACACTGCTGGCTCATGTTCAGCTGCTGTCAATCTGATCATCATATTGATCCCTGTAGCAGACATCCATCCTCATGGCAAGGGAAAAGCTTCTCCTGTACTCATGCAATGAATCTTCAGCAACCTCCAAAGAGGCAAGAAGGAAATTCAGGAACTCCTATAAATGAAAAGGAGACTCAAGGGCTTGAACAGGGATGGTGGTCAGCAGCATCTAGACGGAGCAGAATGAGTATTTAGCATCTAGGATCCCTAGCACTCAAGTTCTCACTGAGATGGGGAATATCCTGGCTGTACCCTGGCCAGAGCAGTAGTCTGAGTTTGAAATACACGATGAGGGTCAGGCAGGAAGCAGCAGCAGCCTCATTAGTGCTGAAACATCTTGGCAGGTTCAGAGACTCTGAGATTCAAAGAATTATTTAGGTTGGAAGGGACCTCAAAGCTCAGCCAGCTCCAGTTCCTGCCCTGGGCAGGGACACCTCCCACCAGCACAGGCTGCTCAAGGCCTCAGCCAGCCTGGCCTAGAACACCTCCAGGCAGGGCACAGCCACAGCCTCCCTGGGCAGCCTGTGCCAGGCTCTCCCCAGCCTCACTGCCAACAATTTCTTCCTCCTCTCCACTCTCAGTCTCCTCTCTCCCAGCTCAAAGCCATTGTTCCTCATCCTGGCACTCCCAGCCCTTGTCCAGAGTCCCTCCCCAGCTCTCCTGGAGCCCTTCAGGCACTGCAAGGCTGCTCTGAGGTCTCCCTGGAGCCTTCTCTTCTGCAGGCTGCACAGCCCCAGCTCTCCCAGCCTGGCCCCACAGGGGAGGTTCTGCAGCCTCTGATCATCCTTGTGGCCTCCTCTGGAGCCTCTCCAGCAGCTCCACATCAACTGCTTTGTTGTACCAAAAATGAAAGGAGGCTGGAGCCAGGTGGGGGTTGGACTCTGCTCCCCAATCTCAGGTGATGGAAGGAGAGGAAATGTCCTGAAATTGTGCCAGGGGAGGCTGAGGTTGGAGATGAAGAAACAATTTCTTTGCTGCCAGGGTGGTCAGGGAGTGGCAGAGGCTGCCCAGGGAGGTGGTGGAGTCCCCATGCCTGGAGGTGTTCAGCAAGCTGTGGCCATGGCTGCTGGGGCCATGGTTTGGTGGCCATGGTGGGGCTGGGTTGGGGTTGGCCTGGCTGAGCTCAGAGGCCTTTTCCAGCCCAAATAATTCCATAATTCTATTGCCTGGTTCTCTGATTAACTCTGCTGGTGACCTCCATACTGAGGCTGCTTTGTTGCTCAGCCCAGGAGCCTGGGGCCCAGCTTGCCCTTGCAATGTTCAGCTCAGAGAGAGCACTACAATATTGATGCTTCCCTTCCCCTTGCTCTACTTTTGTTTGGACATGCAGCTCCCCTGCAGCTGCCCTGCAGCTACCAGCATGTTTGGCTCAAAGTCCACCACAAAGCCAAAGATCTCCTTGAAGTGAAAGGGTTTAAAACATTCACCTTCAGGTGTTTCTTTGGGTACCTGTCTCATCTTTCTGAGGCAGTGAGGCACTGGCCCCGTGCATTCCTCACTGCATGCAGTGCAGCCCCACACAGGCTGTGCTGTAAAGCTTCTGGACAAGCTTTGAAGAGGCAGACAGCAGATCTGAACTTCCTGCTGCATGATCTTAGAGCTGACCTCTTGGAGCTGTGAGCCCAGCTCAGTGCTGTGAGAGCCATGGAGGATGCTGGCAGCAGCACCTGCCTTAGGGTGCAGGGAAGGTGACTCAGGCAGGTGGAGCTGCTGCATGTCTTTGCTTCCTCAGTGTGCCCACCCAAGGAATCACTGCCATGGGCTGGAGCAGGATTTCCATTTCCTTGCTGCCACAGCTACCTGCAGCTCAGCCACACAGCAGGGCAGGGCTGCTAGCACTGAGCCAAAGCTTGTCACAGAATCCCAGCCCCCAGCACGGCAGGAAGAGACCTCTGGAGCTCACCCAGTGCCACCCCTGCTCCAGCAGGGCACCCACAGCAGCTTGCCCAGCAGCACAATGCCCAGGGGGGGTTGGAAGCTCTCCACACCAGGAGACTCCACAACCTCTCTGGGCAGCCTGCTCCAGGCCTCCAGCACCCTCACAACAAACAACTTTCTCCTCCTGCTCACATCCAACCTCCTGCCTGCCACTCTGTGCCCCTTGCCCCTTGGCCTGGCCCTGGGCAGCACTCAGCAGAGCCTGGCCCCAGCCTCCTGCCCCCCACAGCTCCTTTAGCTCTTGCTGAGCATTGCTCAGCTGCCCTCTGGGGCTGCTCTTCTGCAGGCTCTCAGCCCCAGGGCTCTCAGCCTTTGCTGCTGCCAGAGCTGCTCCAGGCCCCTCAGCAGCTCTGCAGCCTGCCCTGGACTCTCTCCAGCAGTTTCCTGTCCCTCCTGGCCTGTAGCTTCTGTGCAAGCTCAGCTCATGCTGTTGCACCCTGCTCTCTGGTGTGGGAGGCTCTGCCTGGCACCACAGTTTTGACAAGTTTGTTACATCAGAGTGATTAACATCCCTGGGGTCAGACAGGGCTCCTCTCTGGCAGTGAACGATCCTGGCTTCCTCTGGGTGAATTAATCCTTTCATTAATCCTTTTATTCTCAAGTTGGGACTTTGTGATTCCATGGAATGACTCCAGATCTCTTCAGGGGCTTTCATGGGCAGTGTGAGCTTGCAGCACAGGAGGCCAAGGGCAGCCTGGGCTGCATCCAAAGCAGTGTGGCCAGAGCTGGAGAGAGAGGATCCTGCCCCTCTGCTCTGCTCTGGGGAGCCCTCACCTGCAGGGACGTGTCCAG
Organism: Melanerpes formicivorus; assembly: GCF_026170545.1. Taxonomy (NCBI): domain Eukaryota; kingdom Metazoa; phylum Chordata; class Aves; order Piciformes; family Picidae; genus Melanerpes; species Melanerpes formicivorus. The sequence continues at coordinate 13,702,436 of NW_027142373.1, forward strand.
CTCCAGGCGACCCAGCACAGGAAGGACCTGGAGCTGATGGAGAGGGTCCAGAGGAGGGCCACAAAAATGATCAGGGGGCTGGAGAACCTCTGCTACAAGGACAGGCTGAGGGAGCTGGGGGTGTTCAGCATGGAGAAGAGAAGGCTCCAGGCAGACCTAAGAGCAGCCTGCCAGTACCTGAAGGGACTAAGGATGGAGAGAGACTGTTCCCAAAGGCCTGCAGGGACAGGACCAGGGGCAGTGGCTTCAGACCAGAGCAGAGCAGATTGAGAATGGATGTGAGGAACAAGTTCTGCAGCAGGAGGCTGCTGGAACACTGCAGCAGGCTGCCCAGGGAGGTGGTTGAGGCTCCATCCCTGGAGCTGTTCCAGGTGAGGCTGGGCAGGGCTCTGGGCAACCTGCTCCAGTGGAGGATGTCCCTGCTGAGTGCAGGGGGTGGACTGGAGGAGCTGTGGAGGCCCCTTCCAGCCCAAAGCACTCTGTGCCTCTATGAACCACACAGAGCCTCTCCTTGTGGTGCTCCTGTGGTGAGCATCTTGGGTGCTGAAGCTGCTTGAGCAGTGTGTGATGCCAGCCACGGGCAGCACAGCCCCAGGGGCACAAAGAGCTCTGTTGATGTTTTGCTGTTCAGAGGGCCCCAGTGACCTAGCCAGCAGGAGCTGCAGGAAGGCCTCTGCTGCCCAGCTGGCTGACAGGTGAAGGTCCATCCCCTCACCTTGGCTGCTGCAGCTCCCACCCCCAGCCTGCAAAGGGAAAGTGTCTTGGAAGCTTTAGTGAGCTGCCTGAGATCAAAGACATTTGGTTGCATAACTGATGGCATCTCTGGGATCCTAAACTGGAACCTGAGGAAGGCAGGATCTCAGCTGGAGGGACATGGAAATGAGGAATGCTGAACAATATCCCTGATGGACCCTCCTGCAGCTCACCAACCTCAGCTGCTGAACAGCCTGCTGAGGACCGGTCCCACGCTGGCCACAGCTGATAGGCAATGGGAGTGCAGTGACAGATCAATAGTCACAGAGTGGGTTGGGTTGGAAGGGACTGCCAACAATTTCTTCCTCCTCTCCACTCTCAGTCTCCCCTCTCCCAGCTCAAAGCCATTGTTCCTCATCCTGGCACTCCCAGCCCTTGTCCAGAGTCCCTCCCCAGCTCTCCTGGATCCCTTCAGCTCCTGGAAGCTGCTCTGAGGTCTCCCTGGAGCCTTCTCTTCTCCAGGCTGCACAGCCCCAGCTCTCCCAGCCTGGCCCCACAGGGGAGGTTCTGCAGCCTCTGCTCATCTCTGTGGCCTCCTCTGGAGCCTCTCCAGCAGCTCCAGGTCCTTCTTGTGCTGGGGGCCCGGAGCTGGAGGCAGTGCTGCAGGTGGGGGCTGAGCAGAGCAGAGCAGAGGGGCAGAATCCCCTCCCTGTGCTGCTGCTCTCCCTGCTCTGGCTGCAGCTCAGCACTCAGCTGGCTCTGGGCTGCCAGGGACCAGTGCTGGCTCCTGGGGAGTTTGTCACCACCTGACCCCCCCAAGGCCTTCTCCTGCAGGCTGCTCTCAGCCACTCCTCACCCAGCCTGGATCTGTGCTTGGGATTGCCCTGCCCCAGCTGCAGGACCTTGCCCTTGGCCTTGTTGAACCTCCTGAGGTTGGCTTGGGCCCAGCCCTGCAGCCTGCCCAGGTCCCTCTGGATGGATCCTTCCCTCCAGAGTGGCAGCAGAGCCACCCAGCTTGGTGCCATCCTCAGACTTGCTGAGGGTGCCTCAGTCCCACAGAGCTGTGCTGAGATGGCCTCCTCCCTGCTGGGGTTCTGGCTTTGCAGGCTGCTGGGCAGCCCTTGCTGAGGCTCTCTTGTGCACTACCATCCTGAATGTTCTTGTGAAGGTGACCCTGATGCCTACAGGGCTGACTTGTTGCTTACTGTATCAACAACCTAAATCCCCAAACCTGCTTATTGGAGCAGATGAAAGGAGCACAGCTCTTGATTCCAGGTAGTGCTGGAAGGCAGCCCAGGCTGCAGTGGTTGGTGCTGGGGGGCTGTGTGAGTCCAAGGACCACACATGTGCAGCACTTCCCACAGCTTCCAGGTCTCTTGGGTCCAGTAACCTGCATAAGCTGCTGGAGGTGAGCTCTGCTTCCCCTGCCAGCCAGCCAGAAGTGTTTGCTCAGGCTGGAGCCTGAGTGCAGGCTGGGTTTGCAGCAGGGGATGTGGGAGTTGAGTGGGAGCCAACGTTTTGACCTTGTAGCCAAGGAAGCCAATGGACAGCATTGCTGCAGGAGTGGGCAGGACTGGCACAGCCTGCCAGGGAGGTGGTGGAGTCCCCATGCCTGGAGGGGTTCCAGCAAGCTGTGGCCATGGCATTGGGCCATGGTTTGGTGGCCATGTGGGGTTAGGTTGGTGTTGGACTGGGTGAGCTCAGAGGCCTTTTCTGTGAGCAGGCAGAGTACTGCAGCAGGCTGAGGGAGGTGATCTCTGCACTCTGCTCAGCTCTGGTGAGCAGCATCTGTAGTTGTGGGCCCAGTGATGGAGTCCTCAGCAGGAGGCAGGGACACCCTGGAGCAAGTCAGGCAACAAAGGTGAGTGAGGGCCTGGGGTACCTCTGGTATGGGCTGGAATGTTCAGCCTGCTGAGCAGGAGCCTCAGGGGCAGCTCATCAGTGTGTACCTGTGCCCAGAGCTGTGAAGCAGCCAGAGCCAGGCTCCTGTCTGCTGCCCAGGGAAAGGACAAAGGGGAATGGGCACAAACAGGGAGTTCCCCTGGAAAAGGAGAAAAAGGCCTCTGTCCACATAGTTATTTCCTGGGAGGGAGGTCAAACACTGCAGCAGGCTGCCCAGAGAACCTGTAGAGTTTCCATCCATGGAGGCAGGGGAACCCCAACTGGCCATGGTCCTGGGCAGCCTGCTCCACCTGTCTGCTTTGGGATAGAGGCTTGAGGCTGCCCAGAGCTACCTGCAGCCTCAGCTGCTGGGTGGCTCTCTGGTGCCCTGTGCTCCTGGCATTGCTGTTTGGACTGGTTAGAGCTCCTCAATGTATCTGAAGCGTTGTGCTTGCAGTAGGGCAAACCTAAGCTCATGCTGGGACACATGGAGTGGTCCTGTGGGAAACAGCTCCCCATGCAGCCCCCAGTGCTGGGCTGCACAGTGCTGGGGAAGGACAGGAATCACTGGCTGGCCTAAGTGAGCTCTCCATCCGTTTCTGACCGTGGCAGACAGCAGCAGTGTCACTTCCCCCAGCCTCAAAACCAAACCATTCACTCAAGAGCTCTCTGAGAAGGGTATTTGAAGAGATGGTAGAGGAGTCCTGGAGCTGAGCAGGAGGTCAGAAGCAAACAGCCCAGCATTGTTAATCCCAGATGGGGCACCAGGGGTTTCCCTGCCAAATCCTTTCACACTGCCATGTGGCTGCCTCCTGGAAGCTAAAACAGCCTCAAGCAAAGCCAAGTCATTAACCTGGACATAATAACCCCCCCCCCATCTCTGAGAAACCAGTGTTCTGCTGAAGGAAGGGAGGAAGGGAGGGAGGGAGGAAGGAAGGAAGGAAGGAAGGAAGGAAGGAAGGAAGGAAGGAAGGAAGGAAGGAAGGAAGGAAGGAAGGAAGGGAAGGGAGGGAGGGAGGAAGGAAGGAAGGAAGGAAGGAAGGAAGGAAGGAAGGAAGGAAGGAAGGAAGGAAGGAAGGAAGGAAGGAAGGAAGGAAGGGAAGGGAGGGAGGAAGGGAGGAAGGGAGGGAGGAAGGAAGGGAGGAAGGAAGGAAGGAAGGAAGGAAGGAAGGAAGGAAGGAAGGAAGGAAGGAAGGAAGGAAGGAAGGAAGGAAGGAAGGAAGGGAAGGGAGGGAGGGAGGGAGGAAGGGAGGAAGGAAGGAAGGGAGGAAGGAAGGAAGGAAGGAAGGAAGGAAGGAAGGAAGGAAGGAAGGAAGGAAGGAAGGAAGGAAGGAAGGAAGGAAGGAAGGAAGGAAGGAAGGAAGGGAAGGGAGGGAGGGAGGGAGGAAGGGAGGGAGGAAGGAAGGGAGGAAGGAAGGAAGGAAGGAAGGAAGGAAGGAAGGAAGGAAGGAAGGAAGGAAGGAAGGAAGGAAGGAAGGAAGGAAGGGAGGAAGGAAGGAAGGAAGGAAGGAAGGAAGGAAGGAAGGAAGGAAGGAAGGAAGGAAGGAAGGAAGGAAGGAAGGAAGGAAGGAAGGAAGGAAGGAAGGAAGGAAGGAAGGAAGGAAGGGAAGGGAGGGAGGGAGGGAGGAAGGGAGGAAGGAAGGAAGGAAGGAAGGAAGGAAGGAAGGAAGGAAGGAAGGAAGGAAGGAAGGAAGGAAGGAAGGAAGGAAGGAAGGAAGGAAGGAAGGAAGGAAGGAAGGAAGGAAGGAAGGAAGGAAGGAAGGAAGGAAGGAAGGAAGGAAGGAAGGAGGCTGCCTTTGATGGAGACTGGCCATAAAGAGAGCAGAGGGACTCTCCTGAGCATGCAGCTGTGGGGGAATGAGCTGAGCACCAGGCAGCAAGGATTGCTGCTGCAGACTAGAGGAGCAACTAAGCTGTGAAGGGCCTTGAGCACAAGTCCCATGTGGAGCAGCTGAGGGAGCTGGGGTTTGTTAGTCTGCAGAAGAGAGGCTGCTGGAGGTTGTGCCAGGGGAGGCTCAGATTGGATGTTAGGAACAATTCCTTCCCAGCAAGGGCTCTCAGGCACTGTCCCAGGCTGCCCAGGGGGGTGGTGGAGTCCCCATCCCTGGAGGGGTCTGAGAGCTGTGTGGCTGTGGTGCTGAGGGCTGTGGTGCTGAGGGCTGTGGTGCTGAGGGCTGTGGCTCAGTGGCTCAGCAGCAGGGGTGGCTTTGTGAGCTGTGGGTGATCCTGGGCTGGATGAGCTCAGAGGGCTCTCCCAGCCTCAGCAGTTCTGTGGTGCTCTGATTCTGTGGTTCTGACTAGCCCCAGTGCAGCTCCTTGGCTAATCACTTATATAAAGTCAGCTTCCCCTTTCCCCCTTCAGAACCAGGCTCTCTCTGCACTTTTCTCTAGCACCCACTCAGCCCAGGCTCTTTCCTTCTCTGAACTGCTCCAGGAATATTTCTGTGGCAGGACAAAGCCAAGAGCTTCAGGATGCACAAGATGGTGGAGGAGTGGCTGGCTGCAGCCAGGGCTGCAGTGGTGTCTGTGAGAACAGACATGCTTCAGCCTGCAGCTGGAGAGCAAAGGCCTCTGAAATGCTTCCAGCAGTGCAGCCTGGCAGCAGCCTTCTCCTGGGCTGGGGTCGCTGGGCTCCATGGTCACAGCTCCCAGGATGTTAGGGGTTGGAAGGGACCCCTGGAGATCTTCCAGCCCTCCCCCCCGGCCAGAGCAGGAGCAGAGGATCCAGCACAGCTCACACAGGAACACATCCAGATGGGTCATGAAAGGCTCCAGAGCAGGAGACTCCACAGCCTCTCTGGGCAGCCTGCTCCAGGCCTCTGGGACACTGCTGAGTTTATATCCATTGCTCCTTCTCCTGTGCCAGGGTGCAGCTGAGCAGAGCCTGTCCCTGTCCCCTCCCTCCTGACCCCCAGCCCTCAGAGGTCGATAGACACTGATCAGATCCCTCTCAGCCAAACAGCCTAAACAGCCCTCCAGACTGAACACCCCAGGGCTCTCAGCCTCCCCTCCCCAGGCAGTGCTGCAGTCCCTGCAGCATCCTTGCAGCCCTCCCCTGGACTCTCTGCAGCAGATCCCTGTCCCTCCTGAGCAGGGGAGCCCAGAGCTGGATGCATTATTCCAGGGGAGGCCTCACCAGGGCAGAGCAGAGGGGGAGGAGAAGCTCCCTGGCTGTGCTGGCCACACTCCTCTGAATGCCCCCAGGACCCCCTTGGCCTGCTTGGCCCCAGGGCACATTGCTGCCCCATGCAGAACTTGTTCTCCACCATGTTGTTCACAGAAGGTGGATGTCCTCTCCACAAGGCTTGAGGAGTGCTCTGTGCTCAAGTCTCAGCTCTCTCTTTGCTGCTGATTTGTGACTAGAAATTGCCTGGAGGTGCCAGGACATGTTTCCCAATTAAGAAAGTGTTGACACTGGCAGGTTCCCACGAGAGGCAGAGCTTGGAGACATCTCTGTCATTTGAAGGAAAGCTGTGTCTGGGAAGGCTCTTCCTTGCTGGGATCCTCCACTGCTCTGGGAGCCATCTGGGGACATTTCCTCCCACGTGCTGGGCCAGCACCAGTCTTTTCCTCCCCTTGCCTCTACCTCCACACATGGCTCTTGCACCCATCCATGGCCAGAAGGCCTGCAAGGAAGGCTTTGGGCTGGAAGGGGCAAGGCCAGGCATGGCCTCTTGGCCTGCTGCAGGCTCTAGCAGGGCAGGATGGTCACTTGCAGCACCTCCCCCATCAGGGTGGAAAGGCACTGGCACAGGCTGCCCAGGAGGCTGTGGAGGTGTTCCAGGCCAGGCTGGATGAGGCCTTGAGCAGCCTGTGCTGGTGGGAGGTGTCCCTGCCCAGGGCAGGGGCTGGAGCTGGCTGAGCTTTGAGGTCCTTTCCATCCCAACCCACTCTGTGATTCTGCAACCATTACAGAGCCCAGCAGAGCTGCCTGGATGGGCTCCTTGGAGCTGGGAACTCAAATCAGCTTTGCTCCCTGGTGGAAGGAGAGGGACAGTTGAAAACTGCCAAACCTAAACACAGAGCAGGAAACCAACCCCCCTCTGGCAGTGTGCAGGCTGCCTGCTGACAGGTTGCACCTCGCTTGAGCCTGGAGGGCTGCTGCCAGCGGGAGCCCTGAGCGCTGCAGGACACCCCAGGGCTCAGCAGCACAGGCAGGGAAGCCAAACCTCACTGCAGCTCCACCAGCAGCACAGAAAGACAAGGGGAGAGGCAAGGAGCAGCCAGGCTTCAGAGGAACAGCCTGAGAGATTCCAAGGTGTTCAAAGCATCCCCCCAAGAAGCTGAGAGGAAGCCTCAGGGCTGCCCTGAGCACACCTCCCAGGGGCCTGCAGCAGGCTGCATCCACCCCAGTGCCCTGCAGGGCTGGGGATTCAACCAGCCATGTCCCACAGCCTCAGCTTCACTCATGGAACCATAGAATGACTTTGGCTGGAAGAGACCTTCCAGATCACCCAGCCCAGCCCTGGGCCCAGCTCTGCCAGGGCACCCCTGAGCCATGGCCCTCAGCACCACAGCTCCAGGGCTCTCAAACCCCTCCAGGGATGGGGACTGCACCACTGCCCTGGGCAGCCTGGGCCAGCCCTGGACAACCCTTTTGAGGAAGAAATGGTTCCTCATGGCCAGCCTGACCCTCTCCTGGGCCAACCTGAGGCTTGTTCCTCGTGAGGGCAGACCAGCACCCACCTGGCTCCAGCCTCTTTCCAGTGAGGTGTGGGAATGGAGGTCTCCCCTCAGCCTCCCTTTTGACAGCTCCCTCAGCTGCTCCTCTCCAGCCCTGCTCTCCAGACCCTTTCCCAGCTTTGTTGCCCTGCTCTGGACCAGCCTGAGCACCTCAGAGTCTTTCATCTAGTGAGGGCCCCAAAACTGAGCCCAGGTGTTGAGGTGTAGCCTGGGCAGGGCTGGGTACAGGGGGACAGTTCAAGTCTCATTTGTCCAGGCTCATCTGGAGGATCATCTGTGTGGTGTTGCAGGGTGCAGCATGGCCCAGCCTCCTGCCCCTGCTGTGGGGCAGGCCTTAGGGCTCTGCAGGTGCTGCAGCTGCAGCAGGGCTCAGCAGGCTGTTGTCTGTGGCTGGGCACTCAGGCTAAGGGAGCTCTGCACTCAGGCTAAGGGACACTGCAACAGGCTGCTCAGAGCTGTGCTGGAGGCCCCAGCCCTGGAGACATTCAAGGTCACCCTTGATAGGGCCCTCTGCAGCCCAATCTAGCTAAAGCTGTCCCTGCTGACTGCAGGGGGCTCGGGCAAGATGACCTCTGAGGGTCCCTCCCAAGCAATGCATGCTGTGAGAGCCAGAGCCGAGGCTGTCCCTGCTCAGTGGCTGTGCCCTGCGGTCAGAGGCGCTGAGAGGTGGCCTTCACCCAGCCTGAGCCTGCCAGTACACACAGCAGCCCTCTCAGGAGGCTGGGAGTCATCACTCTGAGGCACTGCTGTCATTCTGATGCTAAATTTCCTGCTGTTTAGATTCCAAGCAGTAGCTCTCAGGCTGCTGCTGTCTGCATGAGTCATCTTCCTCCCTGCTTCTTCAGGGGTGGAGAGGCAGCTTACACCAGGGCTGGGGAAACACTGGGGGATGCTTGGGCCACGCACACAGGGGGATTGTCAGTTGGCAAAAACTCTTGGAGCTCACAGGATGTAGGAGTCTCCCTCAGGGGGGCATCAGAAGACACCAGACTGTTGGGTTCTGCATCTTGCAGCTAAGGCACCTTCAGGGTCCAGTTAATGAAGCCCAGAGACAGGCAATGAGCCACGAAGAGTCAAAGGCAAACCCTTGGTGTTTTGAGGCCAGGGAGCAGCATCTCTGTGGCACTGGGTGCCAGGAAGGCTCACACCTGCTGTGGGGGGAGACAGGAGGGCAGTACTGTCAGGACAGCTTCCCTGCTCTTCAAAGGATCAGGGCAGTGCTCAGCACCCATCCAGGCTGGGGCTGAGGAGACTGAGAGCAGCCCTGCAGGGAAGGTCTTGGGGGTGCTGGGGGGGAGGAGCTGGGCAGGAGCCAGCAATGGGCACAGGAGATCCTTCAGGGACTCAGAGCAGCTCTGCCATCATCCAGTTAATCAATAGGACATGAGAGGCTTCTGGCAAAGCCTGCAGCTGAAGGCTGAGGGCTGCTGGCTTCAGACCGTAGGAAGCTGGAATTACATCAGTAGGAAACTCTTCCCTGTGGGGGTGGGGAGAGCCTGGCACAGGCTGCCCAGGGAGGCTGTGGCTGTGCCCTGCCTGGAGGTGTTCCAGGCCAGGCTGGATGAGGCCTTGAGCAGCCTGTGCTGGTGGGAGGTGTCCCTGCCCAGGGCAGGGGCTGGAGCTGGCTGAGCTGAGGCTGAGGGGAGACCTGATCAGACCTTACAGCTCCCTGAGAGGAGGCTGGAGCCGGGGGGGGGGGTTGGGCTCTTCTCACATGCAGCAAGTGAGAGGACCAGAGGAAAGGGCCTCAAGCTGTGCCAGGGGAGGTTCAGGTTGAATGTTAGGAACTAGTCCCTTTCAAACCAAACAGATAAAGGCCAATCTGCCTCTTGGCTCAGGGGGCAATGCCAGCTGACACTGAAGTGCCTGCAGACATTCATTTGAGCTGCTGAGTTCATTGCCTTTGGCTGTAATCAGGACAGCCTCACATTGCCAGGTGGTTTTGTCACCTGCCTTTTATTAACTCCAGTTACAGGGAGTTAGTGTTCAGAGAACCAGGGAATGGGCTGGGTTGGAAGGGATCTTAAAGAGCATCCAGTTCCAACCCCCTGCCAGGCACCTCCAGGCAGGGCACAGCCACAGCCTCCCTGGGCAGCTTGTGCCAGGCTCTCCCCACCCTCACTGCCAACAATTTCTTCCTCCTCTCCACTCTCAGCCTCTCCTCTCCCAGCTCAAAGCCATTGTTCCTCATCCTGGCACTCCCAGCCCTTGTCCAGAGTCCCTCCCCAGCTCTCCTGGAGCCCTTCAGCTCCTGGCAGGCTGCTCTGAGGTCTCCCTGGAGCCTTCTCTTCTGCAGGCTGCACAGCCCCAACTCTCCCAGCCTGGCCCCACAGGGGAGGTTCTGCAGCCTCTGCTCATCTTTGTGGCCTCCTCTGGAGCCTCTCCAGCAGCTCCAGGTCCTCCTTGTGCTGGGGCCCCAGAGCTGGAGGCAGTGCTGCAGGTGGGGGCTGAGCAGAGCAGAGCAGAGGGGCAGAATCCCCTCCCTGTGCTGCTGCTCTCCCTGCTCTGGCTGCAGCTCAGCACTCAGCTGCCTGCTGCTGTTGTTAAGCATTGTCAGAGGAACCAGAGAGTGAAAGGTCCAGCTCTGGAGAAGGCATCAAAGAGCATTGCTGAGCTTGAGGTACCACCAAAACTTGGTTCTGTGGCAGAGTGGAAGTGGTGCATCAGGAGGTGTGTGCAAAGAGCCAGCACAGCTCTTGCTCTGCATGTGAACCAATCAGTAAATGAAAACTCTCAGTTTTGGAGCTGAAGAATTTCTTCATTTTCAAGAGCTCTTAATTTGATTTGAGGGAGCACAGAAGAAAGACAGGAAGGGACTTGGGCAAGGGCTGGGAGTGCAAGGGCTGGGAGTGCCAGGACCAGGGACAATGGCTTTTTGCTGGGAGAGGGGAGACTGAGAGTGGAGAGGAGGAAGAAATTGTTGGCAGTGAGGGTGGGGAGAGCCTGGCACAGGCTGCCCAGGGAGGCTGTGGCTGTGCCCTGCCTGGAGGTGTTCCAGGCCAGGTTGGATGAGGCCTTGAGCAGCCTGTGCTGGTGGGAGGTGTCCCTGCCCAGGGCAGGGGCTGGGGCTGGGTGAGCTCTGAGGTCCCTTCCAGCCCATTCTGTGACTTTGTGGATCTATGAAAATTGGTCTTTGTGCCATGAAGCCAAGAGGGATCCAGCAGCACTGAGCCAGTGCAGACAAGCAGGGAAGGCAATAGCTAAGCCCAGGCAGATGAAGAAGAGCAGCTCATGTCATGAGAGAAGTATGACCAATGAAATCTGGAGGTGAACCATCCCTGGAGCCTCTCAGGCCCAGGCTAGGGCCAAGGCAGAGTTCACCTGGTGTGGCTACAGCCATGCAGTGAGTGGCATGGACCAGCATCTGACTGACCACAGCTGAACTTCAGGAGCTTGCTCCATGAGGCCAAGTCTCCAGGCTAGCCTGAGCCAGGAGCAGGCAGCAGGTGAAAATGGGAGCTGTCTCTGTGCAGGTCCTCTTCTCTGAGATGGGAATTGGCTCCTGGCAGGAGCTGTGGAGGAACACAGACTCCTGGGTTTTGGTAGTAATGTTTGGTGCCAGCTGTCCCTTCTGAGCCTCAGCCTTCAGTATTCATTGAAGGAGTGTGCTCAGAGGAGAGCTCTGCCTGGGTTTTACCTCCACCTTCTCCTGTTGGGAGCTCAGCAGAGTCCTTTGCCATGTCCCAGCTGCTCCTGATAGGAGGTTAATCTTTTAATGAGATTTGAGAAGCCTTTATTGCTGGTTTTGTGTAAGAGTCCAAGATCCCAGTGTCAGGAGCTTAATAAATCAGGTTTGTTGGTCTGGGGAATTCCACAGATCTGGAGCAGAAATTACCAGAGCATTTCCTCACACATTAGGCTCTCTGTCAGGAGCTTGCTCTTCCCTAGAGTCACTGAGAGGAGCTGGCAACTCAGGTCTCAGATGCAGCCTGCTTGCTGCTGACTCAGTGGACAAGGGCAGATGAGCAGAGCTCATCCATCTGGAGTTCTGTAAAGCCTTGGACACAGTCACCCACAGCTGCAGAGATGTAGATGTGCTGGGTGGGCTGCCCAGTGGGTAAGGAATTGGTTGGATGATGGCATCCAAAGGGCAGTGGTCAATGGCTCAATGGCCAGATGGAGAGAGGTGAGAAGGGCTGTCCCTCAGGGGTCTGCACTGGCACCAGTGCTGTTCAGTGTCTCCATCAGTGGCACAGTGAGGGCAGGCTCAGCAGGCTGGCTGGTAACACCAAGCTGGGAAGTGTGGTGATGAGTCTGAAGGATGGGAAGGGTCCAGAGGGACCTGGACAGGCTGCAGAGGTGGCTGAGGAGAACCTCAAGAGGTTAAATAAGGCCAAGGGCAAGGTCCTGCACCTGGCCTTGATATCAATCCAGGCTTGGGGCTGATGAGACTGAGAGCAGCCCTGCAGAGAAGGCCTTGGGGGTGCTGGGGGGAGCAGCTGGGCAGGAGCCAGCAATGGGCACTGGCAGCACAGGAGGCCAAGGGCAGCCTGGGCTGCAGCCAAAGCAGTGTGGCCAGAGCTGGAGAGAGAGGATCCTGCCCCTCTGCTCTGCTCTGGGGAGCCCTCACCTGCAGGGCTGGGGCCAGTTCTGGGGCTCTCAACACAAGAAGGACCTGGAGCTGATGGAGAGGCTCCAGAGAAAGTCTACAAACATGCTGAAGACCACAAAGATGATCCAAGGGCTGGAGCAGCTCTGGTATGAGGACAGGCTGAGGGAGCTGGGGGTGTTCAGCCTGCAGAAGAGAAGGCTCCAGGGAGACATCAGAGCAGCCTGCCAGGACCTGAAGGGGCTCCAAGAAGGCTGCAGAGGGACTGTTTGCAAAGGCCTGCAGGGACAGGACCAGGGGCAATGGTTTGAGATGAGAGCAGAGCAGATTGAGATTGGATGTGAAGTTCTGCACCAGGAGGCTGCTGGAGCACTGCAGCAGGTTGCCCAGGGAGGGGGTTGTGGCCCCAACTGTGGAGAGCCTGTACAGGACCCTGGGCAACCTAATCTGTTGGGGATGTCCCTGCTGAGTGCAGGGGGTGGGACTGGATGAGCTTTGGAGGCCCCTTCCACCCCAAAGCATTCTAGGATCCTAGGATTCCTAGGGTGAAACAGCCTTGAGCTCCATCTTTGTGGAGGAGACATTGGAAGCAAACCCAAAGTGCACTTCCCTTCCATGGCATCATTGTGATATGGAACAGAGTCCTGCTCAGCAAACACTGCTCATCAGTTGCAAGCCCCACACCCTCTAATGCTGTGTGTGGGAGGAGTGTTTAGGCTTAGCTCTCTGAGTACCTGGCAGTAGATTTTAGCAGATATCTACTAACTGAACCCAAAGGCTGCCTTGAAAAGACCTCAGGAAGGCAAATCCTCACTTTCCCCTCTCTGGTTTTCTTTCAGCCTTGCATTTGTCAAGTGGGATGGGAACTGCAGGAACAGCTCCTTCCCTCTGCAGCTTCAGGGCATTGACAGCTGCCAGCAGTGTGCAGATCTCTGTCACAGCATCCCAGCAGGGAGGGGCTGGAAGGGAGCTCTGGAGCCCACCCAGCCCAGTCCCTGCTCCAGCAGGGCACCCACAGCAGCTTGCCCAGCAGCACAATGCCCAGGGGGGGTTGGAAGCTCTCCACCCCAGGAGACTCCACAACCTCTCTGGGCAGCCTGCTCCAGGCCTCCAGCAGCCTCACAACAAACAACTTTCTCCTCCTGCTCAGATCCAACCTCCTGCCTGCCACTCTGTGCCCACTGCCCCTTCTGCTGGCCCTGGGCACCACTCAGCAGAGCCTGGCCCCAGCCTCTTGCCCCCCACAACTCCTTTAGCTCTTGCTGAGCATTGCTCAGCTGCCCTCTGGGGCTGCTCTTCTGCAGGCTCTCAGCCCCAGGGCTCTCAGCCTTTGCTGCTCCCAGAGCTGCTCCAGGCCCCTCAGCAGCTTTGCAGCCTGCCCTGGACTCTCTCCAGCAGTTCCCTGTCCCTCTGGAGCTGGGGAGCCAGACCTGGCCCCAGGACAACAGCTGTGGCCTCACTGGGGCAGAGTAGATGAGAGGAGAACATCTCTTCCAATCACAGAATTGTGTCAGTTGGAAGAGACCTTTAAGAGCACCAAGGCCAAACTTCCTTCCGCCTCTTCTTTCACAGAAGAGATTCCTAGAGGTCATTTCTAGAGATCCAAGCCAAAGGAAGCAGACAGGAGAGGGCCTGCAAAGCAGAAGGGAAGGTTTCTTTCCCCTTCTTTTGCCCTAAAGGATGCACTGGAGCCAGTCCCTGCAGTGAAGCTCCTGACTGGCTGTCAGATGGAGCTGAGCAGCAGCCAGGGATGGTTTCATTAGCCAGACAGGCCTGAGCTGCTGTGACATTTCTCAACCCAGTAGGATCTCAGCTGGCTCAGTAGAAAGCAGCTGCTGGGTTGTTTGTTTAAACTCCAAGCTGACAGCCTCCCTCCTCTTGCTCTTCCTCTGCTTTCTAGGAACTCCTCTCTGGGAGAGGGAGCTTCCCTGGCAGCAAAGCTGCCTGCCTGGGCACCTGCAGGCCAGAAGCCACTTGAGATGTGCTGGTGCAAGCTGTGCTCTGCCCTGCCTGGGTGGTGCCCCTCACCCTGTTCAGTGGTGCCAGGCCAGCCTCCTGCCCTGCCCTGGCTTTGCAGGCTGCTTTCATTTTGCCCTGCAGTGCAGCCTGATCATTCCTGCTGCCTTGTTTGCTGTGATTCCAGCCTTGCTTGATGATTTCCTGCCCATCTCTCTTGGCCTCTCTTGATCCTTTAATGTTCCTTCTCCTCTCTCATGTTTGGATTCCCTCTCCATGCAGCTCATCTGTGAATTTAATTAATGGCTGATTGCAGTGCTAAGGAAAGAACAGATAGAATGTGACAGGACATACTCTGTCCTGCACACACAGCTCCAGCCATGCCTGTGCCCCCCTGTCCTGCCTTCCAGCCCTTGATTCATTATTCAGAGCTTGCACCATTGCCTGGGAATTGCTCTGTGCCAGATTGTGGAGCTCTTACCTTAGATGCCCTCACTGGCCCCAGGCAGCTCCCTGTGCAGCACCCTGGCTCTCCAAGCATGGAGGGGTTTGCTCCCACCCTGCTGCCTGGGACCCTTACACCCTTGCAGGACCTAGGCTGAGATTTGGATCTAGCACCTCCCCTGTGGGGCCAGGCTGGGAGAGCTGGGGCTGTGCAGCCTGCAGAAGGGAAGGCTCCAGGGAGACCTCAGAGCAGCCTGCCAGGACCTGAAGGGCTCCAGGAGAGCTGGGGAGGGACTTGGACAAGGGCTGGGAGTGCCAGGATGAGGAACAATGGCTTTGAGCTGGGAGAGAGGAGACTGAGAGTGGAGAGGGGAGACTGAGAGTGGAGAGGAGGAAGAAATTTTTGGCAGTGAGGCTGGGGAGAGCCTGGCACAGGCTGCCCAGGGAGGCTGTGGCTGTGCCCTGCCTGGAGGTGTTCCAGGCCAGGCTGGATGAGGCCTTGAGCAGCCTGTGCTGGTGGGAGGTGTCCCTGCCCAGGGCAGGGGCTGGAGCTGGCTGAGCTTTGAGGTCCTTTCTAAGCCAAATCATTCTGTGCCTCTATGAATCTATGACCTGGGCCCTGAACCACCTTTTAGAACAGGAAGCCTAAGTGCTGGCAAGTTTGGAAGCTTCTCTTCCAATTCCATGCATGATTTGAGCAGCTGGGAGAAGAATCTCTGAGCTCCAACCAGGGCAGCCCAGGCTTGCCTTTTGAAACTCTGCTGCAGCAGGGCACAGCCAAGAGCCCAAACAGATTCCCCCTTCCTGGCTTCCCTCTGACATCTTCTCTTTGTTTTTTCCCCACCCTCATCCCCTCTCTGCTTTCCAGGAGATTCCAGCCAAAGTGCTGGAACACATTGCAGACAAAGTGCTAATCTGGCTGAGGATTATGCAGGAGGAATCTCTATTGATTTCCCTGTTCCCCTTCCTTCTGCAGCCCTAAAGCAAGGCTGCATTGCAGGGCTGGGGGAGCTGCTGGGGATGAGAAAGCACTTTTCTCCCTGACATGAGCTTCAAGGTTTGCTTGCATGGAGAATTGATTCAGTAAGGGAACTACAGATAAGGAGCTTAGGAATACAGAATCATTGAATGGCTTAGGTGTGAGGGGACCTCAGAGATCAGCTACAGCAACCTCCATGCCATGCCCAGGGACACCTCTCAGCTAGACTCAGTGCTCAAGGCCTCATTCAACCTGTCTTTGAGCAGGGAGGAGGCAGCCACAGCCTCCCTGGGCAGCCTGTGCCAGAGCCTCACCACCCTCACACTGCAGAACTTCTTCCTCAGCTCCACTCTAACCCTGCTCTGCCTCAGCTCCAAACCATTTCTCCTTGGCCTGTTTCAGACACCCTCAGGAGAAGTCTCTCTGCAGCCTTGCTGCAGGATCCCTGCAGGTCCTGGCAGGCAGCTCTGAGGTCATAGAAAGGTTGGAAAAGACCTCAGAGATCATCAAGTCCAAGCTCTCACCCAGCACCTCCTGACAACTAACCCATGGCTCCAAGTGCCACATCCAATCCCCTCTTGAACTCCTCCAGGGATGGGGACTCCACCACCTCTGTGGGCAGCACATTCCCAGGGCCAATCTCTCTTGCTGGGAAGAACTTTCTCCTCACCTCCAGCCTGAACCTCCCCTGGCACAGCTTGAGACTGTGTCCTCTTGTTCTGGTGCTGGCTGCCTGGGAGAAGAGACCAACCCCCACCTGGCTACAACCTGCCTTCAGGGAGTTGGAGAGAGCAAGAAGGTCTCCCCTGGAGCCTTCTCCTCTGCAGGCTGCACAGCCCCAGCTCCCTCAGCCTGTGCTCCCAGCAGAGCTGCTCCAGCCCTTGGAGCATCTTTGTGGCCTCCCCTGGACTCACTCCACAGCTCTGAGTCCTTCTCCTGCTGGGGACAGCAGAGCTGGAGGCAGGATTGGAGGTGAGGTCTGAGCAGAGCAAAGCCAAGGGGCAGAATCCCCTCTCCTGCCTTGCTATCCATACTTCATAGAGAAGTAGAGAGCACAGCAGAGTGGCTGGGAGTGAAGAGGTTACAGTTTTAGAACTGAACACTCTTGTGGCTGGAGCAGAGAGGCTGTAGGGCTGGAACAGGAAGGTTGAAGCAAAGGTGGAGAAGATGAAGAAGAGGAGGCTGAGGGAGACCTCTTTGCTCTCCACAGCTCCCTGAAAGGGGTTGGTCTCTTGTCTCTAATCTCAGGGGATAGAAGGAGAGGAAATGTCCTGAAATTGTGCCAGGGGAGGCTGAGGTTGGAGAGGAAGAATCATTTCATTGCTGCCAGAGTGGTCAGGGATTGGCAGAGGCTGCCCAGGGAGGTGGTGGAGTCCCCATGGCTGGAGGTGTTCCAGCAAGCTGTGACTTCAGCTGCTGATTCTCTGACTGTGTACAGTCAAATCTTAAAGAACAATGGAAACAGCACAGTGAATCCTTTGGCTTCACCTCTTCATTTATCACTGCTCTCAGAGGTTGCTTACTGATGCTGCTACTGAACAATTGTGTGTCTGCAGCATCCCACAATTCAGCACATTTGGAAGGGAGCTCTGGGCATCACCCAGCCCAGTCCCTGCTCCAGCAGGGCACCCACAGCAGCTTGCCCAGGGGCACAATGCCCAGGGGGGGTTGGAAGCTCTCCACACCAGGAGACTCCACAACCTCTCTGGGCAGCCTGCTCCAGGCCTCCAGCACCCTCACAACAAACAACTTTCTCCTCCTGCTCAGATCCAACCTCCTGGCTGCCACTCTGTGCCCACTGCCCCTTGTGCTGGCCCTGGGCACCACTGTGCAGAGCCTGGCCCCAGCCTCTTGCCCCCCACAGCTCCTTTAGCTCTTGCTGAGCATTGCTCAGCTGCCCTCTGGGGCTGCTCTTCTGCAGGCTCTCAGCCCCAGGGCTCTCAGCCTTTGCTGCTCCCAGAGCTGCTCCAGGCCCCTCAGCAGCTCTGCAGCCTGCCCTGGACTCTCTCCAGCAGTTGCCTGGAACTGGGGAGCCAGACCTGGCCCCAGGGCTCCTGATGTGCCCTTAGTAGGGCAGAGTGGTCACTCAACATCCCAGAGAGGGACATGGCCTGGAGAGAGCCTCCCAGATGCCTACAGAAGATGCCACTGCTTATGGCACTGATGTGCTGTGTCCTTTCCTTCCCTTAGCAGAGGCTTTTCCACCAGACACATTCTGCTTTCCATCCCCTCCCCTCCAGGCACAGACAGGACCTGGTGCCTGCTGTCAGAGCTTCCTCAAGAGGAAGGAGCAAAGATGGAGACTCTTAGCAGCAGCTCCTGTCGATGCAGCTCCTCCTGCAGCCTTGGGCCATTCTGCACTGCCTGTCATTCATTTATTTAGATTTATCCAGAGACAAAAAGTGACACAGCAATGCAGTCCAAGGACCTGGGAGGGTCTTCAGCCCTTGCCACCTAGCTTTCCCCAGCGAAATCTGGGCATGAGATGGGGAAATGAGCTCAGGTCTTACCCTCCTGCCCTTCTCAGAGCTGTCAAAGGAACTGGGGATTCACAAAGCCTTAGAGTGGAACAGGTGGAGGTGACCTTCCCCCTGGGAGCCACACAGTCACTGCAGGGCCAGCTCTGGGATGGGCCCTCTGTGGGTGTCCTGCCCCCCTGTCTGCTGTAGCAGGCTGGTTTCACTGCTCTCAGCAGCAGGGACAGTGCACGATGGGAGCAGCTCCTGCATGGTGCCCTGGAGGTGCTGGCAGCACTGCCAGTCAGCACTTCCAGTCACACCGAGCTGGGGGGAGCCTGGCACAGGCTGCCCAGGGAGGCTGTGGCTGTCCCCTGCCTGGAGGTGTTCCAGGCCAGGCTGGATGAGGCCTTGAGCAGCCTGTGCTGGTGGGAGGTGTCCCTGCCCATGGCAGGGGCTGGAGCTGGCTGAGCTTTGAGGTCCCTTCCAACCCACCCATGCTGTGACTCTGTATCTATGAACAGACCTCTGTCCTTCACAAGGACTGTGGCTGGCAGGATGACACCAGCCCATCAGCTGCAGTTTGGAACACATAGGACCCTGGGGAGTGTAAAGCTGGGTGCCTGATGTCCCTCCCCAGCTGCTGGCTCCATAGCTGCAGGGTAGGGACTCCATAAGGCTTTGACTCCTCCACTTCTCCTGTTCAGCAATTCCAGCCACCTCTGGGATGGCAGCACCTTCTCCAGCTCTTGGGGTGCTGCAAGTCCTTGGGCAGTCATTTCCCCAGCACTTCGGCAGCTGTTCCATCAGCTGCTGCTTTGTAGCAGGCTCCAAATTCCAGGGCACGATTTGGAATGCCAGGATCATGTCTTCTGCTCCAAGGAGAGCTGAAGGAGAGTCAGACGTGGATGGGTGCAAGAGCAGAAGGAGGATGAGCAGAGGGGAGGAAGGGTGGAAGCTCACCCTGCCAATCCTGCTTCAGTTGTTCTCATTCTCTTTTCACTTCCCATTAATTAGGTTTCTTCCCTGTCAGCAGCTCCAGAGGCTGAGGCCAACCAGCTGAAAGTCACATCTGCCACAGAACCACTCTGGGCTTGGAATTCAGCAGGAGCTTTCCAGGGAACATTCCCAACCCTTTCAGCGGGTCCACAGTCAGCAGATGGTGGTGAGAGATGTGCTGTTTGCTGCTAGGGCTGCTCCTCAGCAGGAAGGCTAATAGGCACTTGTGAGCTATCACCAGAGGGAGGAGGCAGGCACAAGGTTAACTCCAGGAGCCAAAGAGCTCCTCGGGCAGCTAACCTCCAATCTGTGACATGAAGAAAGCTGCTGGCTACTGAGGCATTATCAAAGAGTTAGAGAATGGCAGGGGCTGGAAGGGAGCTCTGGAGCCCACCCAGTGCAACCCCTGCTCCAGCAGGGCACCCACAGCAGCTTGCCCAGGGGCACAGTGCCCAGGGGGGGTTGGAAGCTCTCCACACCAGGAGACTCCACAACCTCTCTGGGCAGCCTGCTCCAGGCCTCCAGCACCCTCACAGCAAAGAAGTTTCTCCTCCTGTGATGAAGTCACATCCTCTGATTAGGGCTCCTACTGCAGTCTTCTGACCAAAACAGGGAGTTTGAGCACATCATTGCACATTCAGGCAGATATGAGCAATGCAACTGCACACAGAGCCATCCCAGGCAGGGTGGGCAATGCCCCACAAGGCTCTGCTGTTGTTAGCCATCTGTGGGGGATGGAGGTGAATGCAGTGGTGGCAGCTCACAAGTGCCATTCTCTAGGGCTTGGTGCTAGGCCCAGTTCTCTTTAATGTCTTTGTCAGCTGACAAGGAGTTGGGTGGCAGTGTGGATCTGCTGGAGGCAGAATGGTTTGGGGTTGAAATGACTTCCAAAGCTTATCCAGTCCAACCTCCTGCAGGCAGCAGGGACATCCTCCACTGGATCAGGTTGCCCAGAGTCCTGCCCAGCCTCACCTGGAATATCTCCAGGGATGGAGCCTCAGCCACCTGCCTGGGCAGCCTGCTGCAGTGTTCCAGCAGCCTCCTGGTTCCTCACATCCAATCTCAATCTGCTCTGCTCTCATTCCAAACCATTGCCCCTGGGCCTCTCCCTGCAGGCCTGTGGGAACAGTCCCTCTGCAGTTTATGTTTGTAAGCCACAGGATCAGAGATCACAGCAGGGTAGGGTTGGAAGAGCCCTCCAGAGACCATCCAGTCCATCCCCCCCCCACAGCAGGGGCACCCAGGGCAGGGCACACAGGAACACATCCAGGTGGGTCTGGAGAGGCTCCAAAGAAGGAGGCTCCAGCACCTCTCCAGGCCTCCTGCACCCTCACAACAAAGAAGCTTTTCCTCCTCACCAGGTGGAACCCCCTGGGCTCTAGTTTGTGCTCGTTGTTCCTTGTCCTATTGCAGGACACCTCAGACAGAGGTTCCAGTCCCTTCATCATCCTCACAGCCTCTGCTGGGCTCTCTACAGCAGATCCCTGTCCCTCCTGAACTGGGGAGCCCAGAACTGGACCCAGTACCCCAGATGTGATCTCAGCAGGGCAGGGTGGGTGGGGATGAGAACTTCACTTGCCCTGCTGGCCACACTCTTGCTAGTACACCCCGGACACCATTGGCGCTCTTGGCCACAAGGGCAGGTTGCTGGCCCTTGGGTAGCTGACTGTTCACCAGGACTCCAAGGTTCTTCTCCACCTAGCTGCTCTCCAGCAGGTCAAGCCCTCCTCTGCACTGTCAGCTGCTCAGCTGTTTTCATCAGGGTATTGACATGTGAAGAGACTCAGAAGCTGCAGCTCAGTGCAGTGTGAGGCTCAGGTGTCCCCTTCAATGTCCCTCTCACAGACTGATTGATTGCTGCAATGGATTCTCTTCACACACATCAATACATCAGCAGCTTCCCTCCAAGCCAAGCCTTGGGAGGGCAAAATCTTCCAGATAACTGATGGATTATTTAAAAGTCATGGAGAAGAGGCCACAGAGGAGTCACAATCCATAGCTTGATTGAGGTTGGAAAGGACCTTCAAGAGCATGGAGCTCAGCTGCTCTAGCAAGGCCACCACTAAGCCATGGCCCCAGGCACCACATCTGCACAGCTTTGAAACCCTCCAGGGATGGGGACTCCACCCCCTGCCTGCTCAGCCTCCTCCAATGCCTGGCAACCCTTTCAGCCAACTTCTTCCCCAATGCCCATGCTGCAGCAGCACAAGCTCAGAGTATTCTGGAGCCATCCTGGAGCTGCAGCGCTGGAAGCTTGCTCCTCTCTCCACACCTAGCTCCATACCTTCTCCATGCCTTCTCTCCATACCTTCTCCATACCTTCTCCATGCCTTCTCTCCATACCTTCTCCATACCTTCCAGCTCCATACCTTCTCCATACCTTCTCTCCATACCTTCTCTCCATACCTTCTCTCCATACCTTCTCCATGCCTTCTCTCCATACCTTCTCCATACCTTCTCCATGCCTTCTCTCCATACCTTCTCCATACCTTCCAGCTCCATAACTTCTCCATACCTTCTCCATACCTTCTCCATGCCTTCCCTCCATACCTTCTCCATACATTCTCCATGCCTTCTCTCCATACCTTCTCTATGCCTTCCAGCTCCATACCTTCTCCATACCTTCTCTCCATACCTTCTCTCCATACCTTCTCTCCATACCTTCTCTCCATACATTCTCTCCATACCTTCTCCCCATACCTTCTCCCCATACATTCTCTCCATACCTTCTCCCCATACCTTCTCTCCATACATTCTCTCCATACCTTCTCCATGCCTCTCTCCATACCTTCTCTCCATACCTTCTCCATGCCTTCCAGCTCCATACCTTCTCCTTGCCTTCTCTCCATGCCTTCTCTCCATACTTTCTTCATGCCTTCCAGCTCAATACCTTCTCCATGCCTCTTTCCATACCTTCTCCATGCCTTCTAGCACCTCTGTCACAAGAGGTTAATGTTGTTTGGAGGCAAGTCCCTACCTTTGCTGCCTGCACATGGAACTGCTTTTCCCACCACAAGGTTTGCTGCTCACAGCAGCTCTTGGGTCCTCAGCTTATACCTAAATGATGTGGAAGGACACTAGTATCCTTAGCAATGATCTGCACAAGTGAACTGGGTTTGCACAGGTGAATTGGGTTTGCACAAGTGAACTGGGTTTGCACAGGTGAATTGGGTTTGCACAGGTGAACTGGGTTTGCAGAAGTGAACTGGGTTTGCAGAAGTGAACTGGGTTTGCACAGGTGAATTGGGTTTGCACAGGTGAACTGGGTTTGCACAAGTGAATTGGGTTTGCACAGGTGAACAGGGTTTGCACAGGTGATCTGGGTTTGCACAGGTGATCTGGGTTTGCAGAAGTGAACTGTGTTTGCAGAAGTGAACTGTGTTTGCACAGGTGAATTGGGTTTGCACAGGTGAACTGGGTTTGCAGAAGTGAACTGGGTTTGCACAGGTGAACTGGGTTTGCACAGGTGAACTGGGTTTGCAGAAGTGAACTGGGTTTGCACAGGTGAATTGGGTTTGCACAGGTGAACTGGGTTTGCAGAAGTGAACTGGGTTTGCACAGGTGAATTGGGTTTGCACAGGTGAACTGGGTTTGCAGAAGTGAACTGGGTTTGCAGAAGTGAACTGGGTTTGCACAGGTGAACTGGGTTTGCACAGGTGAATTGGGTTTGCACAGGTGAATTGGGTTTGCACAGGTGCACTGGGTTTGCACAGGTGATCTGGGTTTGCACAGGTGAACTGGGTTTGCAGAAGTGAACTGGGTTTGCAGAAGTGAACTGGGTTTGCACAGGTGAATTGGGTTTGCACAGGTGAACTGGGTTTGCAGAAGTGAACTGGGTTTGCACAGGTGAACTGGGTTTGCAGAAGTGAACTGGGTTTGCACAGGTGAATTGGGTTTGCACAGGTGAATTGGGTTTGCAGAAGTGAACTGGGTTTGCACAGGTGCACTGGGTTTGCAGAAGTGAACTGGGTTTGCACAGGTGAATTGGGTTTGCACAGGTGAACTGGGTTTGCAGAAGTGAACTGGGTTTGCACAGGTGCACTGGGTTTGCAGAAGTGAACTGGGTTTGCACAGGTGAACTGGGTTTGCAGAAGTGAACTGGGTTTGCACAGGTGAACTGGGTTTGCACAGGTGAACTGGGTTTGCAGAAGTGAACTGGGTTTGCACAGGTGAATTGGGTTTGCACAGGTGAACTGGGTTTGCAGAAGTGAACTGGGTTTGCAGAAGTGAACTGGGTTTGCACAGGTGAACTGGGTTTGCAGAAGTGAACTGGGTTTGCACAGCTGAATTGGGTTTGCACAGGTGCACTGGGTTTGCACAGGTGATCTGGGTTTGCACAGGTGAACTGGGTTTGCAGAAGTGAACTGGGTTTGCAGAAGTGAACTGGGTTTGCACAGGTGAATTGGGTTTGCACAAGTGAATTGGGTTTGCAGAAGTGAACTGGGTTTGCACAGGTGAACTGGGTTTGCAGAAGTGAACTGGGTTTGCACAGGTGAATTGGGTTTGCACAGGTGAATTGGGTTTGCAGAAGTGAACTGGGTTTGCACAGGTGCACTGGGTTTGCAGAAGTGAACTGGGTTTGCACAGGTGAATTGGGTTTGCACAGGTGAACTGGGTTTGCAGAAGTGAACTGGGTTTGCACAGGTGCACTGGGTTTGCAGAAGTGAACTGGGTTTGCACAGGTGAACTGGGTTTGCAGAAGTGAACTGGGTTTGCACAGGTGAACTGGGTTTGCACAGGTGAACTGGGTTTGCACAGGTGCACTGGGTTTGCACAGGTGAATTGGGTTTGCACAGGTGAACTGGGTTTGCACAGGTGAACTGGGTTTGCAGAAGTGCACTGGGTTTGCACAGGTGAACTGGGTTTGCACAGGTGATCTGGGTTTGCACAGGTGATCTGGGTTTGCAGAAGTGAACTGGGTTTGCAGAAGTGAACTGGGTTTGCAGAAGTGAACTGGGTTTGCACAGGTGCACTGGGTTTGCACAGGTGAACTGGGTTTGCACAGGTGAATTGGGTTTGCACAGGTGAACTGGGTTTGCACAGGTGAACTGGGTTTGCAGAAGTGCACTGGGTTTGCACAGGTGAACTGGGTTTGCACAGGTGATCTGGGTTTGCACAGGTGATCTGGGTTTGCACAGGTGAATTGGGTTTGCACAGGTGAACTGGGTTTGCACAGGTGATCTGGGTTTGCACAGGTGAACTGGGTTTGCAGAAGTGAACTGTGTTTGCAGAAGTGAACTGGGTTTGCACAGGTGAATTGGGTTTGCACAGGTGAACTGGGTTTGCAGAAGTGAACTGGGTTTGCACAGGTGAACTGGGTTTGCACAGGTGAACTGGGTTTGCACAGGTGATCTGGGTTTGCACAGGTGATCTGGGTTTGCACAGGTGAATTGGGTTTGCACAGGTGAACTGGGTTTGCACAGGTGATCTGGGTTTGCACAGGTGAACTGGGTTTGCAGAAGTGAACTGTGTTTGCAGAAGTGAACTGGGTTTGCACAGGTGAATTGGGTTTGCACAGGTGAACTGGGTTTGCAGAAGTGATCTGGGTTTGCACAGGTGAATTGGGTTTGCACAGGTGAACTGGGTTTGCAGAAGTGAACTGGGTTTGCACAGGTGAATTGGGTTTGCACAGGTGAACTGGGTTTGCACAGGTGAACTGGGTTTGCAGAAGTGCACTGGGTTTGCACAGGTGAACTGGGTTTGCACAGGTGAACTGGGTTTGCACAGGTGATCTGGGTTTGCACAGGTGAATTGGGTTTGCACAGGTGAACTGGGTTTGCACAGGTGATCTGGGTTTGCACAGGTGAACTGGGTTTGCAGAAGTGAACTGTGTTTGCAGAAGTGAACTGGGTTTGCACAGGTGAATTGGGTTTGCACAGGTGAACTGGGTTTGCAGAAGTGATCTGGGTTTGCACAGGTGAATTGGGTTTGCACAGGTGAACTGGGTTTGCAGAAGTGAACTGGGTTTGCACAGGTGAATTGGGTTTGCACAGGTGAATTGGGTTTGCACAGGTGAACTGGGTTTGCACAGGTGAATTGGGTTTGCACAGGTGAACTGGGTTTGCAGAAGTGAATTGGGTTTGCACAGGTGAATTGGGTTTGCACAGGTGAACTGGGTTTGCACAGGTGAATTGGGTTTGCACAGGTGAACTGGGTTTGCACAGGTGAATTGGGTTTGCACAGGTGAACTGGGTTTGCAGAAGTGAACTGGGTTTGCACAGGTGAATTGGGTTTGCACAGGTGAACTGGGTTTGCACAGGTGAACTGGGTTTGCAGAAGTGCACTGGGTTTGCACAGGTGAACTGGGTTTGCACAGGTGATCTGGGTTTGCACAGGTGATCTGGGTTTGCACAGGTGAATTGGGTTTGCACAGGTGAACTGGGTTTGCACAGGTGATCTGGGTTTGCACAGGTGAACTGGGTTTGCAGAAGTGAACTGTGTTTGCAGAAGTGAACTGGGTTTGCACAGGTGAATTGGGTTTGCACAGGTGAACTGGGTTTGCAGAAGTGATCTGGGTTTGCACAGGTGAATTGGGTTTGCACAGGTGAACTGGGTTTGCAGAAGTGAACTGGGTTTGCACAGGTGAATTGGGTTTGCACAGGTGAATTGGGTTTGCACAGGTGAACTGGGTTTGCACAGGTGAATTGGGTTTGCACAGGTGAACTGGGTTTGCAGAAGTGAATTGGGTTTGCACAGGTGAATTGGGTTTGCACAGGTGAACTGGGTTTGCACAGGTGAATTGGGTTTGCACAGGTGAACTGGGTTTGCACAGGTGAATTGGGTTTGCACAGGTGAACTGGGTTTGCAGAAGTGAATTGGGTTTGCACAGGTGAATTGGGTTTGCACAGGTGAACTGGGTTTGCACAGGTGAATTGGGTTTGCACAGGTGAATTGGGTTTGCACAGGTGCACTGGGTTTGCACAGGTGAACTGGGTATGCACAGGTGAACTGGGTTTGCACAGGTGAACTGGGTTTGCAGAAGTGAACTGGGTTTGCACAGGTGAATTGGGTTTGCACAGGTGATCTGGGTTTGCAGAAGTGAATTGGGTTTGCACAGGTGAATTGGGTTTGCACAGGTGAACTGGGTTTGCAGAAGTGAACTGGGTTTGCACAGGTGAATTGGGTTTGCACAGGTGATCTGGGTTTGCACAGGTGAATTGGGTTTGCACAGGTGAACTGGGTTTGCAGAAGTGAACTGGGTTTGCACAGGTGAATTGGGTTTGCACAGGTGCACTGGGTTTGCACAGGTGAACTGGGTTTGCACAGGTGCACTGGGTTTGCACAGGTGATCTGGGTTTGCACAGGTGATCTGGGTTTGCACAGGTGAACTGGGTTTGCACAAGTGAACTGGGTTTGCACAGGTGATCTGGGTTTGCACAGGTGCACTGGGTTTGCAGAAGTGAACTGGGTTTGCACAGGTGAACTGGGTTTGCACAGGTGAACTGGGTTTGCACAGGTGAATTGGGTTTGCACAAGTGAACTGGGTTTGCACAGGTGCACTGGGTTTGCACAGGTGAACTGGGTTTGCACAGGTGAATTGGGTTTGCACAGGTGCACTGGGTTTGCACAGGTGAATTGGGTTTGCACAGGTGCACTGGGTTTGCACAGGTGAACTGGGTATGCACAGGTGAACTGGGTTTGCACAGGTGAACTGGGTTTGCAGAAGTGAACTGGGTTTGCACAGGTGCACTGGGTTTGCACAGGTGAATTGGGTTTGCACAGGTGCACTGGGTTTGCACAGGTGCACTGGGTTTGCACAGGTGAACTGGGTTTGCAGAGGTGAATTGGGTTTGCAGAGGACACCAAGCTGGGTGGCAATGTCGATGTGCTGGAGAGCAGGAAGGCTCTGCAGAGGGATCTGGCCAGGCTGGAGCTGTGGAATGAGGTCAGTGGGATGAGGTTTAATAAAGCCAAGGGCTGGGTCCTGCCCTTGGGGCATAACAATCCCGTGGATGCTCCAGGCTTGGGGCAGAGGGGCTGGAAAGTGCCCAGAGGGAAAGGCCCTGCAGGTGGCACTCAGGGACATGGGTGAATGGCCATGCTGCTCTTAGGTCTAGAGCTGCACTCCTGGAGGTCTTTTCCAACCAAAGCAATTCTATGATTCTGTGACTCCAGGGCCACATCTCCTGCCCAACCACGTCATCAGCTTGAGTGGTGAGACTGAGGGCAGAGGAGACTCACTAAAGCACCTCACAGCTCTGGGGGAAGTTCTGATGTCTCAGCAAACAGCTTAGCAGCATGGGGCCCAGAGCGACCCTCTGCTCACGCCCCCAGGAGCTGCCCAGCTCCTCCTGCAGTGCTGCCTGCCTGGCACCTGCTCTGTGGTGTCCCTGAGTGTGCTTCAGGCTTCTACTGAAGGAACACACTGAAGGATCTATTGGCTTTGTGTCCTCATCATCTAAAATGCATCAGCCCTCAGCCATCCACTTGCCAGCTCTGCCCAAGTTTTGCCCAGGGAGGTGGTGGAGTCTCCATCTCTGGAGTTATGCCAAACCTGCCTGGACACTGTCCTGTGCAGCCTGGACACTGTCCTGTGCAGCCTGCTGTGGGTGACCCTGCTCTTGCAGGGTGGGGCTGGGTGGTCTTCAGAGGTCCCTTCCACCCCCCCCATGCTGGGGATCTGGCATGCTGCAGGCACTCAGACAAGTGCCACGCAGCAGGCTGGAGGCCGTGCTCCAGGTGGGCTGTCACAGAGCAGGCTGTGAATCTCCCCCCTGCCAGCTCCAGGCCACTCATCCTGCTGCTCTGTCCAGCAGAGAGCTACTCACTGGGTCCTCCATGGTAGTCACAATGCAGGATGGTGAAGATGTGCTGCTCAGAGCCCTGTGTGCCTGGAGTGGACAGCTGGGGATCAGTGTGGAGACCTACTCTGACCTCCTGCAAGACCATCCCTGGGGGTGTTCTAGAGACCTGTGGCCATGGCACCTTGGGGCAGGGCTTGGTGGCCATGGTGTGCTGGCTTAGTGGCTGGACTGGATGGTCCCTGAGGGCTTTCCCAACCCACACAATTCTGTGAAGCTGTGACAGGCAGCCAGTGCTGCGTGCAGCTTTCTCATCTCTGCCAGCTGAGCTAGGACCTGGGGTTTAATGAGAGCCACTCCAAGCTTTCCTAAAGGCCTGCAGGGCAAGAAGCCTCCTCTGAGCCCTCTGGGAAGCCTTTCCATTTATCATTAGATGTTTCTTTTGCTTAATAGCTCATGACATATTTCATCCCTTGCCTGAAGAATCTTCAAACAGAGAGTCATTTCCCATGCACCCCAGGTGGGTTTAGATCACCACAGTGATGCATGCAGCAACTCAGACTGGCTCCCAGAGGAGCCTGCCTACATGGGTCATTGATGTGCTGAGGCAGGGCAAAGCCTTCTCTCTTCCCATCACCAGCTGCAGCTTCTACCACAGCTGGGTTGTGTGAACTGGGAGCTCTTATCCAGGGTTTTGAGTGGAGGGTAAGAAGTATCCCAAAGCATCTACCCAACACAAAAGAGACCTGGAGCTGCTGGAGAGGCTCCAGAGGAGGCCACCAAGATGAGCAGAGGCTGCAGAACCTCCCCTGTGGGGACAGGCTGGGAGAGCTGGGGCTGTGCAGCCTGGAGAAGAGAAGGCTCCAGGGAGACCTCAGAGCTGCAGTTCAACACCTGCAGGAGCTGCAGGCAGCTGGGGAGGGACTGCTCAGAAGGGCTGTGGGGATAGGCCCAGGGGCAGTGGTTTGGAACTGGAGCAGGGCAGAGTTAGGTTGGAGCTCAGGAGGAAGTTCTGCACAGGGAGGCTGGGGAGACACTGGCACAGGCTGCCCAGGGAGGTGCTGGAGGCTCCAGCCCTGGAGCCATCCAAGCTCAGCCTGGCTGTGTCCCTGGGCAGCCTGCTGTGGCTGGAGGAGTCCCTGCTGCCTGCAGGGCTTGGACAGGATGCCCTTGAAGGCTCCCTCCCAGCCCAGTGCAATCTGTGGCTCTGTGAAGAGAAGCAAAGCTCAGTCCCTCCCACACTTAGGTGGTCAGACTCTGTTTCAGCAAGGGGGAAGTGGAGAAGGAAGGAGGTTTGTTTGGGGAATGATTTGAGGAACTCCTAGCTGGCAGCTGCTGATCTTTGAGCTGGACTTGGCAAGACAGTGAGGAACCTTTGGCCTTCCCCAGGATTTAACTTTTATTTTGGATTCCTCAAGAAATCTGTTTTCCAATGATCCACAGAATCCCAGAATAGGTTGGAAGGGACCTTCAAGATCATCCAGTCCCAGCCCCCTGCCCTGGGCAGGGACACCTCCCACCAGCACAGGCTGCTCAAGGCCTCATCCAGCCTGGCCCTGAACACCTCCAGGCAGGGCACAGCCACAGCCTCCCTGGGCAGCCTGTGCCAGGCTCTCCCCACCCTCACTGCCAACAATCTCTTCCTCCTCTCCACTCTCAGTCTCCTCTCCTCGAGCTTCAATCCATTCCCTCTCGTCCTGTCACTACAAGCCCTTGGCTAAAGTCTCTTCCTGGCTGTCTGGTAGCTCCCTTTCAGGTACTGCAAAGCCACTGTAAGGCCTCCCCAGAGGCTTCTTTTCATCATTAGCTATCTCTAAGACAAGAACTATTTGGTGCCACCAAGAAATTCATCGTGTTTGGATGCCTTGACAGGATCCCTGCAGTGACTCTGGCCTGGCAGATAATTCCATCCAGCAGTGACCAGGGGTTGGATGCTGTGTTCATCACCTCTGCATCAAAGCATGTGGTGTGACTCACCCTGGCCAGCTTCACTCTTCTTCTCATAGGATCTGCTACAAAGGTCACATTTCACTACTAAGAATAAATCTGTGCCCCCCCCCCCCCCCCATTAATTCCTGCTCAGCAAAGAGCATGAGCAAAGCCAGGCTGCTCCTGCATCAGCTGTGCAGAGCAGGGTCACTCACTGACCTACTTAGGGGATATTTTAGGGCTTCCCAAAAGATTTCATGTCCTCCAAATGTCAATCTCCTTTCAGCCCCAAGCACCAGCACTAGGCTTCTGCCTGCAGAGGAGACTCCTGTTCTGATGGGGATTGTATCAAAGCTTAACCAGCTTAACATGCTGCTGGGGAACACAGGGCATGGAGATGGACTTGGCTGTGAGGATCAGCAGCAGGAGGAGGACTTGAGGAAAAGCTGAGTTTGGTGCCAGGGGATGGGAAGGATTCAGGGTTCAGCTCACTTGACTGCAGGATGTGGCACAACCACTCCAGGAATGCTCCAGGCTTGGGGCAAAGTGGCTGCAGAGCTGCTTGGTAGAGCAGGACCTGGGAGTGCTCATTAGCAGGGCCTGAGGATGAGCCAGGGAGGCCACCAGCAGCCTGGCCTCTAGCAGCAATGGTGTGGGCAGCAGGAGCAGGGCAGGGATTGTGCCCCTGCAGGTCCCATGCTGGGTTCCATGTGGGAGCCCAGTTCTGGAAAGCAAGGAAACTGCTTCCAGTGTCCTTGGCACAATAACCTAAGAGACAGAGAATCATGGAGTCCCAGCCTGGGTTGGGTGGGAAGGGACCTCCAAAGCTCCCCCAGTCCACCCCCTGCAGCCAGCAGGGACAGCCCCAGCCAGAGCAGGCTGCTCACAGCCCCACACAACCTGCCCTGCACTGCTGCCAGCCATGGGGCAGCTCCCAGCTCTCTGGGCAGCCTGGGCCAGGCTCTCCCCACCCTCAGCACCAAACATTTCTCCTTCTCTCCACTCTCAAGCTCCCTCTCTGAGTTCCAAACCATTCCCCCTTGTGCTGGCACCACAGGCCCTGCTCCAAAGTCTGTCCCCAGCTCTCTGCTCAGCCCTTGAAGCACTGCAAGGCCACCAGAAGGTCTCCCTGGAGCCTTCTCCTCTGCAGGCTGCCCAAGGCCAACTCTCTCAGGCTGGGTCCCAGCAGAGGGCTTCCAGCCCTGCCAGCACTGCTGTGGCCTCCTCTGGCCCTGCTGCAGCAGGTCCCTGTCTGTGCTGAGGGCTCCAGAGCTGCCCCAGCCCTGCAGGGCTGTGAGCAGAGCACAGCAGAGGGGCAGAATCCTTCCCTGCCCCTTCTGCCCACACTGCTGGGGCTCAGCCCAGGCCAGGCTGGGGCTCAGTGCTGGCTCAGCTCCAGCTCTGCAGCCCCAGCACCCCAACTTGATGTGGCCCTCCCTGCCCTTTCTGCCCCCAGTAAAATCCAGTAAGGCAAGTGAGCCTGGGCAAGGGGCTGTTAAAGCCCCTGTCAGGCCCCACAGGGTATGTTTAGATGCTCCCAGGGTCTGACATGCTGTGCCCCTTCCCCAGGCTTCCCCAGCTTCCACATCCTCCCAGGAGGGGTGAGAGGAAGCACAGTGAGGGAGTGTGAGCTCAGAGCCTCTCGTGATGGGGGCACAGCTGCAGCACAGTAGTAGGGGTACAGGCAGGTGGCAGTTTGAGTGCCTACAGATATCTGTGGGGTGGGGGTCAGGAAGATGGGGGCAGACTCTTCTCAGTGGTGCCCAGGGATTGGTAATGGACATAAACTTGAATCATAGAATGATAGAAGGCCTTAGGCTGGAAGGGACCTCAGAGCTCACCTACTCCAAGCCCCCTGCCATGGGCAGGGACACCTCTCAGCTAGGCTCAGCTGCTCAGGGCCTCATCCAGCCTGGCCTTCAACACCCCCAGGCAGGAGGCAGCCACAGCCTCCCTGGGCAGCCTGTGCCAGAGCCTCAGCACCCTCACACTGCAGAACTTCTTCCTCAGCTCCACTCTGACCCTGCTCTGCCTCAGCTCCAAACCATTCCCCCTGGCCTGTCTCAGACACCCTCAGGAAAGGTCTCTCTGCAGCCTTCCTGCAGGATCCCTGCAGCTCTAATGTCCCCCAGAGTCTCCTGCTCTCCAGGAGCATAGTATCATGGTATCATAGAATCACTCATGGTTGGAAGGGACCACAAGGATCACCTAGTTCCAACCCCCCTGCCATGGGCAGGGACACCCCACACTAGAGCAGGCTGCCCAGAGCCTCATCCAGCCTGGGCTTAAACACCTCCTTCCAGGATCTGAAGGGGGCTACAGGAAGGCTGGGGAGGGACTGCTCAGGATCTCAGGCAGTGATAGGACTAGGGGGAATGGAATGAAGCTGGAGGTGGGGAGATTGAGGCTGGAGGTGAGGAGGAAGTTCTTCCCCATGAGAGTGGTGAAGCCCTGGAATGGGTTGTCCAGGGAGGTGGTTGAGGCCCCAGCCCTGGAGGTGTTTAAGCCCAGGCTGGATGAGGCTCTGGGCAGCCTGATCTAGTGTGGGGTGTCCCTGCCCATGGCAGGGGGGTTGGAACTGGATGATCCTTGTGGTCCCTTCCAACCCTGAATGAAACTATGCAACTATGAAACTATGAAACCTCCAGGGACAGGGCCCCAACCACCTCCCTGGACAACCCATTCCAGGGCTTCACCACTCTCATGGGGAAGAACTTCCTCCTCCCCTCCAGCCTGAATCTCCCCACCTCCAGCTTCATTCCATTCCCCCTAGTCCTATCACTCCCTGAGAGCCTGAGCAGTCCCTCCCCAGCCTTCTTGTAGCCCCCTTCAGATCCTGGAAGGCCACAATGAGGTCACCTGGGAGCCTTCTCTTCTCCAGACTGAACAGCCCCAACTCCTTCAGTCTGTCCTCATAGGAGAGGTGCTCCAGCCCTCTGCTCATCCTCCTGGCCCTGCTCTGGACACCTTCCAGCACCTCCAGATCCCTCTTGTCATAGGGGCCCCAGAACTGGAGGCAGTGCTCCAGGTGGGGTCTCACCAAACATAGGCAGCTCCTTCTCCTTCCTTACCCTGAGGGTGGCAGAGCCCTGGAGCAGGCTGCTCAGACAGGTTGTGAGGTCTCCATCTGTGGAGACTTTCAAGGCCTGCTCAGACTTGTGGCTGTGTGACCTGCTTTAGGAGCCCCTGCTCAGGCAGGGGGTTGGACTGGGTGATCTCCAGAGGTCCCTTCCAACCCTGCATTCGGGATGCTGTGGCTGGGAGACACATCACTAATGGCAGAGTGGTTGCTGGAACCTGCAGGGTGGCAGTGCAGGGTGGCACAGCCATGGCATCCCAAGGGTCTCTCATGCAGTGGTGCCATGACCAGAGCAAGGCC
Organism: Melanerpes formicivorus; assembly: GCF_026170545.1. Classification (NCBI taxonomy): domain Eukaryota; kingdom Metazoa; phylum Chordata; class Aves; order Piciformes; family Picidae; genus Melanerpes; species Melanerpes formicivorus. Next base: position 13,735,125 of record NW_027142373.1, read on the forward strand.
ACTGACCCCAGCCTTGTGCACTGTGCTCTGATCACATCTGCAGATCCAACACTACTATAATAAGCCTTAAGCTGCAATTGACTTCATTTGGTTTTAATACAGCAAGAATTGAGACCAGGGCAGAAATGGCTGGGAAGTATTTAGCAGTTCCCAAGAATTAAGGCAAATCCTTTATTGTTCATCAAAGTGGATTAATTCTTCCCTTGGTCCTGAGGAGCTCTGTGGCTGTGCTCAGTCTCCCAGCTGGCTGAGCTCAGCTGGGGCTCAGCTCTGCAGTGTGGCTGTCACCAGTGAGGGCTGCTGGCTGGGGGAGGGCTCACAGCATCACAGCCCCAGCCCCTGCCCTGGGCAGGGACACCTCCCACCAGCACAGGCTGCTCAAGGCCTCATCCAGCCTGGCCTGGAACCCCTCCAGGCAGGGGGCAGTCAGTGTCAGACAGCATCCATCAGTCCCAGCCAGTGTCACAGCAGTTCAGTATTGACATGCACCCTGCAGCCTCCTCTCCTGTCTCTGCCAGGCCTGGTGGTGCTCAGGGGCTCAATGTGTTTCCTAGAGTCTGCTGAGGTCACAGAATCCCAGCATGAAGGGAGCAGGAAGGGAGCTCAGGGCACCATCCACAACCTCTTGTTCAACAGGCACAAACTGGAACCCAGAGCTTCCATCTGATCAAGGTCAAGGGAAGTTCTTGTCTGTCTCTGCTCTGCCCCAGTGAGGCCACATCAGGAGCCCTGGGTCCAGTTCTGGGCTCCCCAGCTCCAGAGGGACAGGGAACTGCTGGAGAGAGTCCAGGGCAGGCTGCAAAGCTGCTGAGGGGCCTGGAGCAGCTCTGGGAGCAGCAAAGGCTGAGAGCCCTGGGGCTGAGAGCCTGCAGAAGAGCAGCCCCAGAGGGCAGCTGAGCAATGCTCAGCAAGAGCTAAAGGAGCTGTGGGGGGCAAGAGGCTGGGGCCAGGCTCTGCTGAGTGGTGCCCAGGGCCAGCACAAGGGGCAGTGGGCACAGAGTGGCAGGCAGGAGGTTGGATGTGAGCAGGAGGAGAAAGTTGTTTGTTGTGAGGGTGCTGGAGGCCTGGAGCAGGCTGCCCAGAGAGGTTGTGGAGTGTCCTGGTGTGGAGAGCTTCCAACCCCCCCTGGGCATTGTGGTGCTGGGCAAGCTGCTGTGGGTGCCCTGCTGGAGCAGAGCTTGGGCTGGGTGGGCTCCGGAGCTCCTTTCCATCCCCACCTCTCTGGGATGCTGGGGTTCCTGGGGCAGTCCAAGAGCATTTTTCACACTGGGACACTTCCTTCAGTGGGCTGTGCACATCTCTTGTGGGGTTTCCTTCCTGACTCATGGCAAAGCAGCTGCTGGTGGTGAGACTCTGACTGCAACCACTCAGAAAGTCTGATGCCCCTGCTGGGTAGTGCACTGCTCTGCTAATCAATGTGATTAGTGACCTGTGTGGATGGGAGTGCAGGCCTGTGGAGCAGACTTTCACAGTCACTTTGACCAAGGAAACCCTGAGCAGCCTGGCAGAGCTTCTCCTTGGCCCAAGAGCCTTTGCCTCAGCTGTGGAAATGCAGTGGTTGCACTTCTGCCTGAGCATGCATTGCTTGGGAAGGTTTGGCCATTGTCTGTGCTGGTGAAGATTTAGCAAGATGACAGCTCACAGGTAGTGATTTGCAGAGCTGAGTCACTGGAGAGAGGCTGTGACAGCCACTGACCAGCTGGAGGGGTTTGCTCCTGCCAGCCTCATGAGGTGAAACAAGGCTGAGACACCCCCACTATCAATCCAGGCTGGGGATGGGGGTCTGGAGAGCAGCCCTGAAGAGATGGACTTGGGGGGAGCTGGGGGTGCAGAGCTGGAGCTGAGCCAGCACCAAGCACTGCCAGCCCAGCCCCAGCCTGGCCTGGGCTGAGCCCCAGCAGTGTGGGCAGCAGGGGCAGGGAAGGATTCTGCCCCTCTGCTGTGCTCTGCTCACAGCCCTGCAGGGCTGGGGCAGCTCTGGAGCCCTCAGCACAGACAGGGACCTGCTGCAGCAGGGCTAAAGTTGGGCTTGGTCATCCTGGAGAGAAGAAGGATCCAGAAGAAGGATTCTTTCAACTTATAAAGAGGGCTTAAAAGAAAGACCAAGAAAAGCTTCTTGCCAAGGTCTTCAGTCCTGTGTCCAGTTCTGGGCTCCTCAGTTTAAGAAGGACATTGAGAGACTTGAAGGTGTCCAGAGAAGGGCAACAGAGCTGGGGAGGGGTCTGGAGCACAGCCCTGTGAGGAGAGGCTGAGGGAGCTGGGGTTGCTTAGCCTGGAGGAGAGGAGGCTCAGGGGAGACCTTCTTGCTCTCTCCAACTCCCTGCAGGGAGGTTGTAGCCAGGGGGGGTTGCTCTCTTCTCCCAGGCAGCCAGCACCAGAACAAGAGGACACAGTCTCAAGCTGTGCCAGGGGAGGTTTAGGCTGGAGGGGAGGAGAAAGTTCTTCCCAGAGAGAGTTGTTAGCCACTGGAATGTGCTGCCCAGGGAGGTGGTGGAGTCCCCATCCCTGGAGGTGTTCAAGAGGGGATTGGATGTGGCACTTGGTGCCATGGTCTGGTCATGAGGTCTGTGGTGCCAGGTTGATCTTTGAGGTCTCTTCCAGCCTTGGTGATTCTGTGATCTGCCTGCAGTGACAGGACAGCAGTGGTTTCACCCTGGGAAAGGGCAGATTCAGACTGGAGATTAGGAAGAATTCCTTCACACTGAGTGTGCTGAGGCACTGAAGAGGTTGCCCCAAGAAGCTGTGGCCACATTCCAGAAGAGGCTGGACAGGTCTTTGAGCCATCTGCTGTGGGGAAAGCTGCCCCTGCCCCTGGCAGGGGATTGGAACTGGATGGTCTTGAAGGTGCCTTCCAGCCCAGCCCAGTCTGTGAGTCTGTGCCCTGCAAGCAGTTTGTATTTTCAAGGGCACTCAGAGGTCTGAAGTGCAGGGAGAAGCCAATTGTTGCTTTCACCATCACTTAAGCAGGGATTGCCTGGTGCCAGTGCAAATCAATGCTGTGGATGGATTGTGTTTCATGTTATTGACTCACTGGGTGAGGAGGGAGCAGTGCCTCATTGCAACTGAGCTTTCCCTTTCCCAGGAGTGTGTTGTTCCTGCTGGGGAATGAAATGCCCCCAGCTGCTTCCACTCTGCAGCACAGCCTGGCTGCTCTGCCCTGGCACAGCAGCTGCCACAGGAGGCTTCTCTCTGCTCCTGATGCTTGTGGTGGATTTGGAAGACCAAGTGGGAAGGGGCCAGCAGCTCCCTTGGTCTGAGATACTTCTTGCATGGAGCTGCTTACAGGCCTCAGAACCTCAGCAGTGTGGAATCATTTGGATTGGAAGAGACCTCTGAGATCCTCCAGTGCAACCCTTACCCCAGCACTGCCAGGGCACCACCAAACCCTGGCCCTCAGCACCACAGCTCCAGGGCTTTGGAACCCCTCCAGGGATGGGGACTGCAGCACTGCCCTGGGCAGGCTGGACCAGACCTGGACAAACCTTTTGGGGATGAAATTGTCGCTCATGTGTAACCTAATGCTCCCCTGGTGCAACCTGAAGCCATTTCCTGTTGTCCTGTTCTGAGAAGAGCCCAACCCCCCCCTGGCTGCAGCCTCCTCTCAGGGAGCTGCAGAGAGCAATGAGGTCTCCCTCAGCCTCCTCTTCTGCACATGAAACACCCCCAGGTCCTCCCCAGCCCTCTTCTCCAGACCCTTCCCCAGCTCTGTTGCTCTTCTCTGGGCCTGCTCCAGCCCTCAATGTCCTTCTGGGAGTGAGGGGCCCAAACTGAACCCAGGATTCCCGGTTTGGCCTCTCCAGTGCCCAGCCCAGGGCCATGATCTTTTCCTGAGGCACTGGGCAGCAAGAGACAGGACCAGAGGAAATGGCCTCAGGCTGTGCCAGGGGAGGCTCAGGTTGGATGTTAGGAACAATTCCTTCCCAGCAAGGGCTCTCAGGCACTGTCCCAGGCTGCCCAGGGAGGTGGTGGAGTCCCCATCCCTGGAGGGGTCTCAGAGCTGTGTGGCTGTGGTGCTGAGGGCTGTGGTGCTGAGGGCTGTGGTGCTGAGGGCTGTGGTGCAGTGGCTGAGCAGCAGGGGTGGCTCTGTGAGCTGTGGGTGATCCTGGGCTGGATGAGCTCAGAGGTCTCTCCCAGCCTCAGCAGGTCCATGAGTCCCATGCCAGCCTTGCTGCTCAGGGGTCACAAAAGCAGCTGCAGGCTGCTGGGGCTGCGAGATGTGGCTGAGCTGTGGGGCAGTGTCTCAGTTGCTCATTGGCTTTTCCATCTCCCTCCCAGCCTCCCACATTCATTTTTGTTTTCTCCACTCTGCCCTGATGTCAAAATCACTCCAGGTTCTTGGGAGGCTTGGGATGAGAATCAGCTCTGTTGAAGAGCACCAACAAAGGCTCTCTCTGTGGGGCTGGAAATCACCTCAGCCTCCTTGGAGTCACTTTTGTCACATTCCAAAAGTTTATTGGAGACTTAATGAAATGTTTTGAAGAATATTAAAGCGGCAGCACTGGAGATTGACAGCAAAGTGCCTTGAGCTGCTGGGGAAAGAGCTTCAGAGTGTGGGAGGGTGACAACCTCACAGCCTGACAGCTGCCACAAAGGGGCTGCTGGGGGGGGATAAATGGAGGTGAATTGCTGGTGTGCCCTGGGAATGGAGACAACCACTGGAAATTAGGTGAAAAATATGCCCTGGACAGGCTGGAGAGGTGGACAGAGGGGAACCTCCTGAAGTTCAGCAAGGGTAAGTCATGCACCTGGGGCAGGATAACTCTCTGCACCAGTACAGGTGAGGGGTGGCCAACTGAACATGAGGAACATGAGTTATGGCTCCAGTGCTGACTCCCCAGCTCCAGAGGGACAGGGAACTGCTGGAGAGAGTCCAGGGCAGGCTGCAGAGGTGCTGAGGGGCCTGGAGCAGCTCTCTGAAGAGAGCAAGACCCAAAGGAGCTGTGGGGGGCAAGAGGCTGGGGCCAGACTGCTGAGTGGTGCCCAGGGCCAGCACAAGGGGCAGTGGGCACAGAGTGGCAGCCAGGAGGTTGGAGCTGAGCAGGAGGAGAAAGTTGTTTGTTGTGAGGGTGTTGGAGGCCTGGAGCAGGCTGCCCAGAGAGGTTGTGGAGTCTCCTGGTGTGGAGAGCTTCCAACACCCCCTGGGCATTGTGCTGCTGGGCATTGTGCTGTGGGTGCCCTGCTGGAGCAGGGACTGGGCTGGGTGAGCTCCAGAGCTCCCTTCCAGCATCTCCCTGCTGGGACTCTGGGATATGACAATGTACAAGGGAAATGTCAAATCCAGGGTGCAGCTCTTTCCATCCCTGAAGGGAGAGCAATGTTCAGCAAAGGTCTCTCTGTTGTGGGGCTGCTGCTCAGAGCTGCATCAGTAGCTAAGTGTGCTCCCTAGAGCAAGGAGAAGCCTTAGTTGCACTGAGGACACATGAGCTGTTGGGCCCCTTGTACAGAGATGGATCCCTCCTAAGACCCATCACTGATTTGTTCAGTGCAGCTGAACAAGTAGAGAGAATTGATTCATACCATACTGACCTGCAGCCTGGCACAGAGCAGGCTGAGAGCAGACCCCACTGCTCCCTGCAGCCCCCTGAGAGGAGCATGGAGGGAGCCTGGGGTTGGCCTCTTCTCCCAGCTGAGTAATGACAGGGCAAGAGAAATGGCCTGGAATTGTGCCAGGGGAGGCTGAGGTTGGAGAGGAGGAGAAATGTCTTTGCTGCCAGAGTGGTCAGGGAGTGGCAGAGGCTGCCCAGGGAGGTGGTGGAGTCCCCATGCCTGGAGGTGTTCAGCAAGCTGTGGCCATGGCTCCTGGGGCCATGGTCTGGGGGCCATGGTGGGGCTGGGTTGGTGCTGGACTGGCTGAGCTCAGAGGCCTTCTCTAACCCAAACCATTCTCTGATTCTATGAGATCAATTGGAGTCCAACTCTCCCCAATTAGCCACAGCAGTGGGAAGAATTGATTGAGGTAGTGGGTGAGGGGCTGGGCTCTGCCTCCCTCTCCTGCTTTTGATCACAGCCCCGGACAATGGGCATGGGATCAATTGTATTGATCATCCCAGCATGTTCCCCTGCTCTCATTCTGCTCCCTCCTCACCTGCTTTAACAAAGGGTGATCCATCACAGGCCTGGTGGTGCTGTGTCCCTGGCAGCCAGCCAGCACGAAGGGTATTAGGGAGGATTTACCACTGAGCACTAATTAACAGCTATCTTATCTGGCTGCAATCAGGAGACTGCCCCAGATAAGGTCCCAGGACACCAATTCCTTTCAGCCACTCTCTGCATAAGGCTTAGCACACAGTCTGCCACGGGAAATAACCATTTCAGATGGCATTGCTAGAGAGAAACAGCCTCTGAGCCTCCAGCTCTGCCTTTCACTCAGACACAGCAGCTTTCAAGTACTGTAAGAGGCAAATCACAGACTCGGGGAACTGTGGAAATTGGAAGAGCCCTCTGAGCTCATCCAGCCCAGGATCACCCACAGCTCACAGAGCCACCCCTGCTGCTCAGCCACTGCCACTGAGCCACTGCACCACAGCCCTCAGCACCACAGCCCTCAGCACCACAGCCACACAGCTCTGAGACCCCTCCAGGGCTGGGGACTCCACCACCCCCCTGGGCAGCCTGGGACAGTGCCTGAGAGCCCTTGCTGGGAAGGAATTGTTCCTAACATCCAACCTGAGCCTCCCCTGGCACAACCTGAGGCCATTTCCTCTTCTCCTATCCCTTGTTCCTTGGGAGCAGAGCCCAACCACCTGGCTGCAGCCTCCTCTCAGGGAGCTGCAGAGAGCAATGAGGTCTCCCTCAGCCTCCTCTGCTCCAGGCTCAGCACCCCCAGCTCCCTCAGCTGCTCCTCCCCAGCCCTGCTCTCCAGACCCTTCCCTAGCTCAGTTGCCCTTCTCTGGCCCTGCTCCAGCCCCTCAGGGTCCTTCTTGGAGTGAGGGCCCCAAACTGAGCCCAGCACTCAAGCTGTGGCCTCCCCAGTTCTGGGCCCAGAGGCACAACCCAAAGGGGAGGGGAAGTTCAGGGATGTGATGTCAAAGCCCCAGGTCAGGCTGACTGTGAGCCCCCTGCTCCTGCCCTTTATCACCAGTGTAGCTCTCATCTCACAGCAGAAATGACTGGACACCTTCAGCTGCTGCTGCTAGGATGCCCACCATCTGATTTCTTTCTTCTCCTCTTTCCTCCTGGGCCCTGCCCTTTCCTCTGACCTCAGCAGCCTGTGCAATGTGGCTGCTGCAGCCTGTGGGGGCTGGGCTTGGAGTGAGCAACACAGAGGCAGAGGATCAGAATCACAGAGTGGTGAGGGGTGAAAATTACCTCAAAAGATCATCAGAACCAAGCCCCCTGCCAGAGCAGGGTCACCTGCATAGCATAGCATAGCATAGCATAGCATAGCATAGCATAACATAGCATAGAATAGAATAGAATAGAATAGAACAGAATAGAATAGAATAGAATAGAATAGAATAGAATAGAATAGAATAGAATAGAATAGAATAGAATAGAATTGAATTATCCAGGTTGGAAAAGGCCTTTGAGATCATCCAGTCCAACCTCTCACTCAGCACCATCTGATCAACTCAACCATGGCACCAAGGGCCTCATCCAGGCTCTCCCTAACCACCTCCAGGGCTGGGGACTCCACCACCTCCCTGGGCAGCACATTCCCATGGCCAATCTCTCTTTCTGGGAAGAATTTCTTCCTCACCTCCAGCCTAAACCTCCCCCAGGACTGCACCTCAGTCCCTGCCTCCAGGATGATCAGCAGCAGAGGGGCTGGAGGAGCATCCCTGTGACCAGACACAGGGAAACCCAGGGGCATGAGTCGGAGTGGGGGTGCTGAGCAGGGAGCCCATGGAGGAGCAGCCAGCTCTCTCTGCTCCACTGCAGCCTGCAGCAATGACCCTGAGCAGCTCGAAGGCAGCCAGCACGTTGTTAACCCTGCACATCCCTGCTGGCACTGTGACATTCTCCCTGCACCTCTGGTTTGCAAGATGTTAGCTCAGCCAGCAGCTGAGCAGCTGCTCCTGGGGAGTGTAAAGGATGGCTTGGTGCTGATCTTCCTGCAGCTCTGCAGACCAGAGCTCTGCACATTCTGCTGTCTGCACAGCTCCTGGACATCAGCTCTGTGCTCTGATTTCAGTCTGTGCATCTGTTGGTCCCCACCGTGCTCCAGGGCCATCCCTTCATTCAGGATGAGCTGAGCCTTCTGTCTCGCAGCTTGCTTTGAAGGCTCTGCTGTAGGCATGGCCTAAGCAGCACTGCTGAAGGCTGCAGCAAGCTGGCTTCCAAGAGCTTGCCCTGAAAGGCAGGAGATGCCCCAGCAAGGCTGGGACCATGCCTGGGGAAGAAGCCAGCCTGGCCTCATTGGACTGATGCCTCCCTCCACAGGGAAGAGGTCTGGGTGCCTCCCTGCATTGCAGCCTGCATCCCAGCATCTCCTCCCAGGGGGTCACTAGCCATCACCTAAGCAAGGTCCCTGCTTAGTGCCTCCATTTGCTCAGAGAGCATCCTGTGTACATCAGGGAAGAACCCCAAAGCAATCCTTGTTCATAGAATCATTGAGGCTGGCAAAGGCCTCTGAGCCCATCCAGTCCAACCTGCTCCCCAGCACCCATGCTCATAGTGCCTCACTACTCATTTCTGAACCCCTCCACCACCTCCCTGGGCAGCCTGTACCAATCCCTGACCACTCTTGAAGCAAAGACATTTTTCCTCCTCTCCAACCTCAGCCTCCCCTGGCACAGTGTCAGGCCTTTTCCTCTTGCCCTGTCATTAGTCACTTGGGAGAAGAGGTCAACAGCAGCCTCACTCCAACCTCCTTTCACATAGCCATGGAAAGCAATGAGGTCACCTCTCAGCCTCCTCTTCTTCAGGCTAAACTATCTCAGCTTCTTCAGCCTCTCCTCCTTTTCCTTAGCCTGCTGTTAGTTCTGCAGACATCCCTTCCACTGCCTCCCACAGAGCAAATGGCTGCTGCAGCACTGAGGTGCCTGCCCCAGGGCACTCTGTCCTGAGCTGACTTGGACCTTCAAGCTTGCAGAAGAGAGGGTGGGATTTCTGCCTCACCTGAAAGCAGATGATTCCAGGCTGAAGAGAACCAGCTGCATTCTCCTCCCAGTTAGGTCAAGGGTGAAATGTGGAGTGACCCTCTGGGAGCATCCAGGGCTTGCAGAGGCTACACAAGGGATCCTCAGAGCTGCATGCAGGAGGACATTGTGACTGCTAGAGAACCCTCCATCCCCCAGTGGGGCAGCAGCCATAGGGAGGGAGAGGCAAGAACCAAACTGCAGGAGACAGCAGCCCAAAGGAGCTGCTCCAGAACACCCAGCAGAAAATGGACATCTTGCACTGAGAGCCAGGGGGCAATGGCAGAGGCAGGCAGCAGGATTCCTGCCACACCAACCACGGGCACTCAGCCTGCCTTGGCAAGGCTGGCAGGGCAAGGCCAGGAGAAAAGTCCTCCACGTGGGGAGGGGCTTTGGACAAGGGCTTCAGTGCCAGGATCAGGGACAAGGGCTTTGAGCTGGGAGAGGAGAGACTGAGAGTGGAGAGGAGGAAGAAATTGTTGGCAGTGAGGGTGGGGAGAGCCTGGCAGAGGCTGCCCAGGGAGGCTGTGGCTGTGCCCTGCCTGGAGGTGTTCCAGGCCAGGCTGGATGAGGCCTTGAGCAAGCTGTGCTGGTGGGAGGTGTCCCTGCTGGCTGCAGGGAGATGGAATAGATGACCTTGAAAAGTCCTTTCCAACCCAACCCAACCCAGCCCAAGGCTGTGCTGGCTCAGCAGTGTTCAGGGCCATGCATTGTCCCTCCAGCCCCTGCTTGCCGGCAGATGTCTCCCAGAAGCTGTCCTGAGACCTGCAGCAGGCAGTAAGCAGTGTCCCAGATGTCCCTTTCAGCTGGACAAGAAATGTGCCAACACTCTGGGATGTCCCAGGAGGCCATCCAGAGGGACCTGGACAGGCTGGAGAGGTGGGCACAAGCCAACCTCAGGAGGTTCAACAAGACCAAGGGCAGGGTCCTGCAGCTGGGTCGAGGCAATCCCAGGCACAAATCCAGGCTGGGCAGTGCCTGGCTGGAAAGTAGCCCTGAGGAGAGAGCCTTGGGGGTGCTGGTGGACAAAAAGCTCACCAGGAGCTCTCAGTGTGCACTTGCAGCCCAGAAAGCCAACCAGATCCTGGGCTGCATCAGGAGAAGTGTGGCCAGCAGGGCAAGGGAGGTGATCCTCCCCCTCTGCTCAGCCCTGCTGAGACCCCACCTGGAGTACTGCCTCCTGTTCTGGAGCCCCTATTACAAGAGGGATGTGGAGGTGCTGGAAGGTGTCCAGAGAAGGGCCAGGAGGATGAGCAGAGGGCTGGAGCACCTCTCCTGTGAGGACAGACTGAAGGAGTTGGGGCTGTTCAGTCTGCAGAAGAGAAGGCTCCCAGGTGACCTCATTGTGGCCTTCCAGTATCTGAAGGGGGCTACAGGAAGGCTGGGGAGGGACTGCTCAGGATCTCAGGGAGTGATAGGACTAGGGGGAATGGAATGAAGCTGGAGGTGGGGAGATTGAGGCTGGATGTGAGGAGGAAGTTCTTCACCATGAGAGTGGTGAAACCCTGGAATGGGTTGTGCAGGGAGGTGGTTGGGGCCCTGTCCCTGGAGGTGTTTAAGCCCAGGCTGGCTGAGGCTGTGGCCAGCCTGATGTAGTGTGGGGTGTCCCTGCCCATGGCAGGGGGGTTGGAACTAGATGATCCTTGTGGTCCCTTCCAAGCCTGAATGAAACTATGAAACTATGAAACTCTGGGGCCCAGCAGCCAGGGAGCTTTCCTGTGCCAGGTGTTAATGTGCCCCCAGCTGCCCTTCCCCCAGCCTGCAAGTGACATCTGGGCTGAGTCTGTGCTGGGAAGAAGAGGAAGATCCTGCACACCAAACTGGAGCTACAGGTGGAAAGCAGTAAGAAAGAAATCAATCCTAGAGCCCCCCAGAGCTCAAACTGCAAATCCAATCAGAGAGGTGGAGGGTGAGGCCAGCCCTGGGAGTTGGCCTCATCCCTGTCACAGAATGGGAGGGGTTGGAAGGGACCTCTGGAGCTCATCGAGTCCAAGCCCCTGCCTGACAGCATGGGGCTGGGAGAGGCAGGAGCCTGCTCAGGGGAAGCAGGAGTGGGAAGCAGGAGTGGGAAGCAGGAGTGGGAAGCCATGTGGGAACTTGCTGAGAACAGAGCTTTGGGCAGGGCCTGTGGTGCCAGCACAAGGGAGGATGGTTTGGAGCTCTGAGAGTGGAGAGAAGGGTGAAATGTTTGAGCCTGAGCCTGGGCCAGGGGGAAAGGCTGAGAGACCTGGGGCTGAGAGCCTGCAGAAGAGCAGCCCCAGAGGGCAGCTGAGCAATGCTCAGCAAGAGCTCAAGGAGCTGTGGGGGGCAAGAGGCTGGGGCCAGGCTCTGCTGAGTGGTGCCCAGGGCCAGCACAAGGGGCAGTGGGCACAGAGTGGCAGGCAGGAGGTTGGATGTGAGCAGGAGGAGAAAGTTGTTTGTTGTGAGGGTGCTGGAGGCCTGGAGCAGGCTGCCCAGAGAGGTTGTGGAGTCTCCTGGTGTGGATCCTTTCAAGACCAGCCTGGATTTGTTCCTCTGTGACCCTGCCCTGGCGGGGGGGGTGGGTTTGATGGTCATTAGAGCTCCCTTCCAACCCTTCCCTGATCCTCTGTGTGATACAATGGCTCCAAAACCACTCTGCATGGAGAGGATTTCCCAAGCTCTGCAGAGCAGCTGCATAATGATGGCAGAGCTTCTAAACCCCTCAAAGGTTTCTTCTCCCTTTCTGTGGCCACCAGCTGAAATGTTTTATTCACATCCACCCTCCCCTGGGAGCAGTTTCTGTCAGCAGAGATGTCACAGACAGAGCTCCACCACCAGCCCTGGGCTGCAGCACTTTGTCACTGAGCAGCTGAGTCTTTTGCTTCAACTTGGATGAATTGGTTGATCCTCAGCTTACACAGACACACTGCCATGATTCCCCCCCCTGTCTGATACCACAGCGCTTCAGAGGACCTTTCCTGGTGAGATACAGCATCAGGGAGGGGACAGCAGCTCCCCAGGCACTGCTGCCTCTGGCTGCTTAACCAAACCAAGACAGATGAGTATTTCCAGAGGAAAACCTGGCTCTCTTCATTGTTAGGCATCCACAGCTCACTGGGCAGTCAGATCCTGCCCATATGTCCAAGGTGTGTTCAATTCCAACAGGAACTAGCAGTGGGCTTTGTTGCTGCTGTGCTGTGGTGGAGTTGAAGCTGTTCTGAGCTCTGCCTGGCACAGAGGTGCTTGTCTTGCTCAGCAGGCAGGAGCTGAGCTCTGCTGACACCCAGGCTTGCAGCACACTGTCCTGGTGTGTCCTCATGGCAGGTAGCTTGGCCTAACCCTCTGCTGGCTTGCAAGTCACCACTGAAAGCTTATCGAAGGGCTGTGGCAGTTTGGATATACCCCCAGCCCCCTGCTCCCTGCAGGGGTCCAAGGCCCCTTGGGACATGGCTTAATGGCCATGGCAGGGCTAGGCTGGAGGCTGGACTCAGTGATCTGCAGGATATCTGCCAACCAAAACAATTCCTTGAGGCTGTCATTATATCACAATCAGCAGCCAGAGTCAGAAGTGAGCCCTGCCCACTGGGTGCCTGACTGTCCAGCTGGCTGTGCCAGAGGCCCATAGGGAAATACTGCTGGGAGCTCTGATGTTCAGCCTGGCACCAACAGAACATTGCTCTGCCCCACTGGGGCCACAGCTGGAGTCCTGGGGCCAGTGCTGGCTCCCCAGCTCCAGAGGGACAGGGAACTGCTGGAGAGAGTCCAGGGCAGGCTGCAAAGCTGCTGAGGGGCCTGGAGCAGCTCTGGGAGCAGCAAAGGCTGAGAGCCCTGGGGCTGAGAGCCTGCAGAAGAGCAGCCCCAGAGGGCAGCTGAGCAATGCTCAGCAAGAGCTAAAGGAGCTGTGGGGGGCAAGAGGCTGGGGCCAGGCTCTGCTGAGTGGTGCCCAGGGCCAGCACAAGGGGCAGTGGGCACAGAGTGGCAGGCAGGAGGTTGGATGTGAGCAGGAGGAGAAAGTTGTTTGTTGTGAGGGTGCTGGAGGCCTGGAGCAGGCTGCCCAGAGAGGTTGTGGAGTCTCCTGGTGTGGAGAGCTTCCAACCCCCCCTGGGCATTGTGGTGCTGGGCAAGCTGCTGTGGGTGCCCTGCTGGAGCAGGGCTTGGGCTGAGTGAGCTCCAGAGCTCCCTTCCAACCTCACCCTGCTGGGGTTCAGATGCAATCACACCAGAGGCTCTGCAAGCTGATTCCACCTGTAAGGAGAGAAAGTGGTTATGATGATGTGGATGTCCACACACATGCCACTGGCTAGGACAGAAGGTGGGCATGATGGCAGAGCTGAGCACCCCAGAGCAGCAGATCTGGAGGAATTAGGTCAGAAAGGGGAGGTTTGGGGGAAAGGGCTGATGGCTTAGCACATTGCTTATTTCACTACAGCACAGCAAAATAGGAAACAGCTGGGAGGAGTAAAAGAAGATGAATCACCTCAAGGGAGGGGATTCTGCCCCTCTGCTCTGCTCTGCTCAGCCCCCACCTGCAGCACTGCCTCCAACTCTGGGGCCACCAGCACAGCAAGGAGCTGGAGCTGCTGGAGAGGCTCCAGAGGAGGCCACAGAGATGAGCAGAGGCTGCAGAGCCTCCCCTGTGGTGCCAGGCTGGGAGAGTTGGGACTGTGCAGCCTGGAGAATGGAATGGAATGGAATGGAATGGAATGGAATAGAATAGAATAGAATAGAATAGAATAGAATAGAATAGAATAGAATAGAATAGAATAGAATAGAATAGAATAGGGATCCTGCCCCTCTGCTCTGGGGAGCAGGGCAGGTTTAGGTTGGACATCAGGAGGAAGTTTCTCACAGTGAGGGTGCAGAAATACTGAAGCAGGTTGCCCAGGGAGGTGGAGGCTCCATCCCTGGAGACTTTCAAGGTCAAATTTGATGTGACCCTGAGCAACCTGCCCTGGCTGGAGCTGTCCCTGCTGCCTGCAGGGGCTTGGACAAGATGCCCTTGGAGGCTCCCTTCCAGCCCAATGCTTTCTGTGCTTCTGTGAGCTCTGATCCTCTGTTACACAGCCTTGATCTGCAGTGGAGGTGCAGGTGTCCAGCAGATCACAGGCCCTGGGTCTCCTGGTTAAATCCAGAAGAGGCTGGGGGCAGCTGGCTGCTGCACTGCTGGGGAGCTGGGGGCACAGCCCGCGGCAGAAGCCAGTGTTAGCTTGGCTGCAGACACAAGTGGTGCTCTGTGATGAAAGCCATCAGCAGCTGTTCCATGCTGCTGCCATTCCCCACCAGCAGCCCAAGCTGTCTGCTGCAGCCTGGCTTCCAGTTATGCTTTTAGCATGTCTTTATTAATGCTAATTGGCAGAAACTGCTCAGATGTGTCTGCTAGGAGACAACATCAGCAGAGCTCCAAGTGAGGCATCTCCCAAGGAGCACTCAGTGCAGTACCTGAGAAAGGTCCTGCTGCTCCTCTAATGAGATCTTTATTATCCTGGTAATTAGCATGGAGGTGAATAATGCTTTGCACTGAGCAAGAAGGCTTCTTCTGGAAGGATCCCCACAGGCCTCCTCATCCTCTTCATTTCTCAAGTACAGCCTGAAAAGAGCAATGAGTCCCTGTGGGCTGCATGCTACCTGCAGTGCTCAGGGACTGTGGAGCTCAGGGTGCTCAGCAGCTGACCAGTGGCCATCAAGAGGCTCCTCTAGGAAAGGTTCCTTTATTGCCAGCACTGCTCTGCTCCTCACCTGGAGTGCTGTGTCCAGAGATGGAGCCCCTAAGACAGGATTCTGCCCCTCTGCTCTGCTCTGCTCAGCCCCCACCTGCAGCACTGCCTCCAGCTCTGGGGCCCCCAGCACAAGGACCTGGAGCTGCTGGAGAGAAGTCTGGATCAGGAACACTGTGACCAGCAGGACCAGAGAAGTGATTGTCCTCCTGTACTCAGTACTCCTAAGGTTGCTCCAGAGGAGGCCACAGAGATGAGCAGAGGCTGCAGAACCTCCCCTGTGGGGCCAGGCTGGGAGAGTCTGGGCCTTCTGATCCCCTTTGTGCCCTCCTCCCAGCCCCTCAGGAGCTCTGCTGACCTCCCTCCCAGCCTGACTCCTGCCTTTACTCAAGACCTTTACTCTCTTCTCTTCAGGCAGTTTCCATCTCAGCTCTGGGATCTTTGCTTTTCTCCAGCATCACTAAAGGCCAAAAGCCTCTCCCCAGCTCTCCTGTGGGGCCCTGTGTAGGACCCTCCCCAGCTGCTCCTGCAGGTACTCCACAGCATCTTGCCAAGTGCTGGGCTTTCAGCACCCTTCAGCAAGCCAGGCTGGAGCAGCAATTCTTAGCCAGCTCCTCCTGTGTGCAGTCCTCACTTCCCACTCTCAGCCTCACCTCTTGCCTTCAGGCTGTCCATCAGCAGGCTGCACCAAGCAGCTCTGCTCCGTGCCTGGCTAGTTAATCACTGTTTGGCCCAGCCATGCATAATTTAGTTCCTTTAATCTTTCCTATTTAGCTTGTCCTTCAATCATCCTGGGGCTCTTCTGAACACCCTCTGCTGTCTCTCTGACCTTGTGCTGCTGCACTCCCCTGCATATGAAGGATTCCTGCTGTCTCTGCTACCTACAGCTCCCTGGGGTGAGCCTTCTGGGAGGCCCACAGCAGATTTGTGTTGAATTTGTTGTTCCCTCCTACTCCAAGACTTTCCTCCCCCAGAGCACTGCACAGCTTTCCTTTCTCAACAAACATTTGACTTTGTGTGATTGCCTTTGAGGTTGGTCAAGAGCTGGGGCTGAGCCAGCCACCAGGTGTGTGACAGAGGCTCCCCATGAGCCAGGGGAGGTTCAGGTAGGACATGGGGAGCAATTTCATCCCCAAAAGGGTTGTCCAGCCCTGGCCCAGGCTGCAGTGGTGAAGTCCCCATCCCTGCAGGGCTTTCAAAGCCCTGGAGATGTCATGCTGAAGGTCTGGAGAAGAGGGCTGGGGAGGAGCAGCTGAGGGAGCTGGGGGTGTTGAGCCTGGAGCAGAGGAGGCTGAGGGAGACCTCATTGCTCTCTGCAGCTCCCTGAGAGGAGGCTGGAGCCAGGGGGCGGTTGGGCTCTGCTCCCTAGGCTCAGGTGAGAGAAGGAGAGGAACTGGCCTGAACTTGTGCCAGGGGAGGATGAGGTTGGAGAGGAGAAATGTCTTTGCTGCCAGAGTGGTCAGGGAGTGGCAGAGGCTGCCCAGGGAGGTGGTGGCTGGGGCACTCCAGAGCTGCCTGTGGCTTTCAGCTCTCCTCTCTCTGGTGCTCCACCTCCTAGGGCATCTGAGGGACAGCTCTGTGCTGCTCCTCACCCCAAAGCCTACTAAAGCACATCTGGGCATGGGCAGATTGGGTATGAGGAACAATTTCTTGTCTGCAGGAGTGGTCAGGGAGTGGCAGAGGCTGCCCAGGGAGGTGGTGGAGTCCCCATGGCTGGAGGTGTTCAGCAAGCTGTGGCCATGGCTCCTGGGGCCATGGGTTGGTGGCCATGGTGGGGCTGGGTTGGTGTTGGATTGGCTGAGCTCAGAGGCCTTTACCAGCCCAAACCATTCAGTGATTCTTTGACACAGCTTAGTGCTGCCCTGGCAGTGCTGGGTTAAGAGTTTGGCTTGGGGATTTTAGTGATCTCCTCCAAAAACCCAGATCTGTGGTTCTGTGAATTGATTCCATGATGCTGTGGATGTGTCCCTAGAATGAGAGGAGAGCTGCCCCTGCCTCCACCCTGCCCTGCCTCCACCCTGCCCTGCCTCCACCCTGCCCTGCCTCCACCTTCCCCTGCCTCCACCTTCCCCTGCCTCCACCTTCCCCTGCTTACACCTCCCCTGCTTCCACCTGCCCCTGCCTCACCCCAGCTGTCTCTCTTCCTCCCAAGGGCTGAGCCCTGAGCTGCATCCTGAGCCCTGCTCAGTGGGTGACTCTTGTCTGCTGGAGCTCCTGCATTTCCCCACCAAGCTCCAGCCAGTGTGGCCCCTGGGGAGGATGTCAGCCAGCCCATGCAGCCAGGGCCCAGCTCCACCCCATGCTTAAAGGCCTGAAACAGCTCCCCAGTAAATACAAACATCTAATGGAATGTAATTACCATCTGCTGCTTCCCAAGGCAGCACTGCTGAATTACCAATTGGGAAATAATTACAGCCCACAAGTCTCCACCACCAGGCCTCAGCTTCCCCCCTGGAGCTGCAGAACTTCCCACAAAGTGTAGCCCCCCTGCAGGTGCTCACACATCACCTTCCTGGGGCTGCTGAGCCACAGCCTGCAGCTGACAGTGCTTCTGGCAGGGGGAAGCAGGCAGGCTGGGGAAGCAGGCCAAGGAGAACCTCGTGGGGTTCAAGAGGGCAAAGTGTTCTGCATCTGGGTCAGGACAAGCCTCAATATCAGTCCAGGCTGGGGGAGGTCTTATGAAGAGAGGCTGAGGGAGCTGGGGGTGTTGAGCCTGGAGCAGAGGAGGCTGAGGGAGACCTCATTGCTCTCTGCAGCTCCCTGAGAGGAGGCTGGGGCACTCCAGAGCTGCCTGTGGCTTTCAGCTCTCCTCTCTCTGGTGCTCCACCTCCTAGGGCATCTGAGGGACAGCTCTGTGCTGCTCCTCACCCCAAAGCCTACTAAAGCACATCTGGGCATGGACAGATTGGGTATGAGGAACAATTTCTTGTCTGCAGGAGTGGTCAGGGAGTGGCAGAGGCTGCCCAGGGAGGTGGTGGAGTCCCCATGCCTGGAGGTGTTGCAGCAAGCTGTGGCCATGGCTCCTGGGGCCATGGTTTGGTGCCCATGGTGGGGCTGGGTTGGTGTTGGCCTGGCTGAGCTCAGAGGCCTTTTCCAGCCCAAAGCTTTCAGTGATTCTTTGACACAGCTTAGTGGTGCCCTGGCAGTGCTGGGTTAAGAGCTGGACTCTTCCAGCCGAAGCAGCTCTCTGATCCTCTGACTCTACCTGCCCACACAGGGCCCAGGCTGCAAGCCCTGGCTGTGCACTGGGTGAGCAGACAGCAGACTCCTCTGTGCTGCTCAGCCTCCTCTCAGCCCAGCAGCAGGCGGTGCAGGGTGTGCTGCTCCCTGCCTGCCCACTGCTGCTGCCTGCTGGGGCATTCAGCTGCTGCTCTGGCTGTGTAGAATCACAGTCATCTGAGGCAGCTCTTCTGGGAGCCTCTGCTCGTCCCACAGCAGCCCCAGGGAGCTGATTTCATTGAGCCAGAGCCTCCCTAGTGGCTGGCTGTGTGTGGGGATGGAGGTGGAGAGAGCAGGCTCTGCTCTGCGTGCTGCTGGGAGGATGATTAGTAGGGCTTGACTCAGCTTTTCACTCTGCTCACAGGCTAAAGGCTTCATTAGCCCACAGTTAAGGCTGCAGTGGCTGACAGGAGCTGCTCTGGTCGAGGCTTTTCCCTCTTCTCAGTGCACTGTGCTTTGCTTTTCTGTGTTAGCAGGCCCAGGCTGGCAAAGCCTTTCAGGGAGAAGCTTTGTGCTGCCTGGTGTGCAAATTACTCCCTTGCTTTTTGGAAGCAGGATCTGGGGGGAACTGCCCTCTAAAGACCCATGAGCAATGGAAGAACACCTGATGGATGAGGAACTGGTTGGATGATCACATCCCAAGGGTCAACACCCCAGTGGCCAGATGGGGATGGGTGACAAGGGGTGTCCCTGGAGGGCCAAGGCACCAGTGCTGTTCAGTGTCTCCATCAGTGGCACAGTGAGGGCAGCCTCAGCAGGCTGGTAACACCAAGCTGGGAGGTGTGGTGATGAGTCTGAAGGATGGGAAGGGTCCAGAGGGACCTGGACAGGCTGCAGAGGTGGCTGAGGAGAACCTCAAGAGGTTCAATAAGGCCAAGGGCAAGGTCCTGCACCTGGGGCAGGGCAACCCTCAGCACCCATCCCGGCTGGGGCTGATGAGACTGAGAGCAGCCCTGCAGGGAAGGCCTTGGGGGTGCTGGGGGGGAGCAGCTGGGCAGGAGCCAGCAATGGGCACTGGCAGCACAGGAGGCCAAGGGCAGCCTGGGCTGCAGCCAAAGCAGTGTGGCCAGAGCTGGAGAGAGAGGATCCTGCCCCTCTGCTCTGCTCTGGGGAGCCCTCACCTGCAGGGCTGGGGCCAGCTGTGGGGCCCAGCACATGAGGGACACTGATTAGTCTTGAAGTGTAGCTCTCCAAGGCCAAATATTGGAAGACAAAGGCTGAAAACAGACAGAGAGGATGGCAGATTTCACATGGAAACGACACAGGGGGACAGTGACTTCCCAGGAAGGCAAAGCTGGCAGAGCTGAGGTGATCAGGAGCATGTGGAGGCCATGCAGCAGAGGAAGAGTCCAGATGCTGGTAAAGAAACAGATCTGAGGAGCAGATTTGCTGCAGTGATGACTATGCAAAGGAAGTCAGCAGAAATGGAGATGAGGAGGCTGTGGAGCAGGGAGGAGCACCTCAGCCCTGGGAGTGACAGTGGAGAGCCAGGGGAAGGAGAGCTGGGGCCCAAGCAAAACAGAGGGCAGAGCATGAGAATGGACTTAGGGAAGCAGGCAGGAGAATGTTCTGAGACAGAAGAGCAGAGAAGGCAGGGGGCACACAGGGCAGGGCAAGGGTCTCTGTGGCACTTACTAGAAACTTCTGGTGGGGTTTGGAGTCAGAGAGCCACAGAACTCTTAAGGCTGGAAGAGCCCTTTGAGCTCCTCCAGCCCAGCCCTCCCCCACAGCTCACAAAGCCACCCCTGCTGCTCAGCCACTGCACCACAGCCCTCAGCACCACAGCCCTCAGCACCACAGCCCTGCTGAAGGGAGTGTAAGGTCAGTATGGCCTGGGGAAGTATCTCAGGCTGTGAGGATCACTCAGAGCACCCTTGGCAAATTCCACTGCTGCCTTCCCAGTTGCTCAGGGAAGAATGTGCCAGATGGGGGGAAACTCTCTTTAACCTTCTGTGGGATTGGTAGCATCTCCTGAGGCATAAGGGGGAGAAAAGGGTCAAAACAATGAGGACTGAAAGATGGTGCTGAGAGAAGGGCTTGGGGATGCACATTCTGTGGAAGGAAGTCATGGAATAAAATGAGACTCAGCTTGGCTGCACTGGAGCAGAAAGCTCTGTGCTTGGCTGCACCTGGATTCCAATCCTGGGGCCAGCTTGGGCCTCTCACTCCAGGAAGGACATTGAGGGCTGGAGCAGGGCCAGAGAAGGGCAACAGAGCTGGGGAAGGGTCTGGAGAAGAGGGCTGGGGAGGAGCAGCTGAGGGAGCTGGGGGGGTTCAGTGTGGAGCAGAGAAGGCTGAGGGAGACCTCATTGCTCTCTGCAGCTCCCTGGGAGGAGGCTGCAGCCAGGGAGGGGCTGGGCTCTGCTCCCAAGGAACAAGGGACAGGGGAAGAGGAAATGACCTCAAGTTGCTGCAGGGGAGGCTCAGCTTGGCCATGGGGAACAATTTCTTCCCCAAAAGGATTGTTAAGGCCAGGCCCAGGCTGCCCTGGAAGGGTTTCACAGCCCTGGAGATGTAGTGCTGAGGGACATGGGTTCATGACTGGACTTGGTGATCTTAAAGGTCCCTTCCAACCAAAATCAGTCTGTGATTCAGCCCTGTGGCTGGAGATAAGTGAGGAGAGAAAGCTGGGAGAGACTCACACACTCTCCATATTCAGCAACAGGAAGGAAAGTGATGATCAAAGCCAGCAGGGAGCTTGGTGAGCAAGGCATGTGCAGCAAAGGGGGGAAAGGACAACTACAAGGCAGTAGGAGGCTGAACAGCAGTAAAACTTTGTCAGAAGCCCTCAGTGGCTCTGTGTGGAAGCACTGGAGCATCAGTGTGTGAACAGCAGAACAAGAAAGGGAAACACAGCAGCAGTGCAGGTGTGGAACTGGGGCTGGCAGAGCTGACAGGCAGAGGCAGAGAGGCTGATCCTGCAGAGCTATGGAACTGAGGTGGCAACACAACAGACTGCTGGGGAGCAGCAGCTGCAGTGCTGTGTCCAGCTCTGGGGCCCTCAACACAGACAGGAGATGGAACTGTTGGAGAGGGTCCAGGGAAAGCCACAAAGATGATCAGAGGGCTGGTGGAGAACTGTGGTGACAGGCTGGGAGAGTTGGGGAAGAGAAGGCTCCAGGGAGACCTTCTGGTGGCCTTGCAGTGCTTCAAGGGCTGAGCAGAAAGCTGGGGACAGACTTTGGAGCAGGGCCTGTGGTGCCAGCACAAGGGGGAATGGTTTGGAGCTCAGAGAGGGAGCTTGAGAGTGGAGAGAAGGAGAAATGTTTGGTGCTGAGGGTGGGGAGAGCCTGGCCCAGGCTGCCCAGAGAGCTGGGAGCTGCCCCATGGCTGGCAGCAGTGCAGGTCAGGTTGTGTGGGGCTGTGAGCAGCCTGCTCTGGCTGGGGCTGTCCCTGCTGGCTGCAGGGGGTGGGCTGGATGAACTTGAATAGTCCCTCCCAACCTCGAGCAGTTTGTGATTCTAACCTCCTGGCTGCCACTCTGTGCCCACTGCCCCTTGTGCTGGCCCTGGGCACCACTCAGCAGAGCCTGGCCCCAGCCTCTTGCCCCCCACAGCTCCTTTAGCTCTTGCTGAGCATTGCTCAGCTGCCCTCTGGGGCTGCTCTTCTGCAGGCTCTCAGCCCCAGGGCTCTCAGCCTTTGCTGCTGCCAGAGCTGCTCCAGGCCCCTCAGCAGCTCTGCAGCCTGCCCTGGACTCTCTCCAGCAGTTCCCTGTCCCTCTGGAGCTGGGGAGCCAGAACTGGCCCCAGGACTCCTGATGTGGCCTCACTGGGGCAGAGTAGAGGGGGAGGAGAGCCTCCCTTGCCCTGCTGGCCACTCTCTTCTCTCTGTGCCCCAGTCAGAGCTGCCTGAATCCATGCCCTGGCTGACAAGATGCCAAATGGAATGCTAAATGGCTGAGAGCTGCTTCCTCTCCCCTCAGTGGAGACACTCATTTGAATCTCTCTCATCTCAGCTGCCAAGCTTTGGCAGGACTTCCAGAATCCCAGTTTCCATTGGTGCTTCTCCTGTCCCTTCAGGAGGAGTCCAGTCTGGCCTCTGGGTCTGGGAGCACTGCAGGAGAGGAAGGGGAGGACTGAAAGGCATTTTTGTGTTGGGAAACCAAAGTGCAAGAGATTGATCAGCAAGGTAGCACAGGATGGAGGTCGAGAGGGATGTGCTGAGGGAAGAGCTGTCAAGTGTCAGAGTCAGTTATGTGTTAAACCAGAGAGAAAAGAAGCCTTTGGTTGTGTGCATGAAAGGAGGATGAGGGAAGCACAAGAGAGGCTGCTGTGATGAGTGGGATGCCAAATGAGAGCCCTGCTCAGGAGGACTCCAAAATGAAAGGAGGACTTGGCTTCCATCCTTAATGATGTGGATGTTGACCAGAATACCAGAGAGAGGATGGCAACAGGGCAGAGACAGACCAATGGCCCCAGGCAGAGAGGACCCTCCTGGAGCTCAGGCACAGCTCCCTGAGACACCAAACACTTCACTGCAGGTCCTGACACAGAGCACTGGGGACTGCAGGGATTAAGCAGCTCCCACACCAGCCCAGCTGCTGCTTGCTGTTGGGTCCCTTCCTCCTCCCTGCCTCTGAGGTGCATCTCCTCAGGTATTTGGCTTACAGGAGGCTGTCCAGACCAAACAGCATCCAGATCATAGAACCAGAGAGTCACAGAACTGATTGGGTTGGAGAAGCCTTCTGAGCTCAGCCAGTCCAACACCAACCCAGCCCCACCATGGCCCCAGGAGCCATGGCCACAGCTTGCTGAACACCTCCAGCCATGGGGACTCCACCACCTCCCTGGGGAGCCTCTGCCACTCCCTGACCACTCTGGCACCAAAGACATTTCTCCTCCTCTCCAACCTCAGCCTCCCCTGGCACAATTTCAGGCCATTTCCTCTTCTTCTCTCACCTGAGCCTAGGGAGCAGAGCCCAACCCCCCCCTGGCTGCAGCCTCCTCTCAGGGAGCTGCAGAGAGCAATGAGGTCTCCCTCAGCCTCCTCTGCTCCAGGCTCAACACCCCCAGCTCCCTCAGCTGCTCCTCCCCAGCCCTCTTCTCCAGACCCTTCCCCAGCTCTGTTGCCCTTCTCTGGCCCTGCTCCAGCTCCTCAATGTCCTTCTTGGAGGGAAAGGCCCAAAACTGACCAAGATTTGAGGAGTGGCCTCCCCCGTGCCCAGTCCAGGGGCACCATGTGCCCACCCCATTGCTGCTCCAGGCCAGGCTGCTGGGGGCCTTCTTGGCCCCCTGGGCACTGCTGGGCACAACTAACCCAGGTTTCACTTGAACTACAACAGGGACATGCAGGGCAGAGCTCTTCACTCCAGTGACAATCTGTGCAGAGTGCCTCTGAGGGATCCTCCAAGGGACCCTCTCAGTCTCAGGCCTTGGTGCCACAGATGTGCTCTGTGAGGCCATTCCCAGCAGTCAGTCACTGCTTCCAACCCCTCAAACCTGCCTCAGATGTATCACAGTATCAGTCAGGGTTGGAAGGGACCACAAGGATCATCCAGTTCCAACGCCCCTGCCATGGGCAGGGACACCCCACACTAGATCAGGCTGCCCAGAGCCTCAGCCAGCCTGGGCTTAAACACCCCCAGGGCTGGGGCCTCAACCACCTCCCTGCACAACCCATTCCAGGGCTTCACCACTCTCATGGGGAAGAACTTCCTCCTCACATCCAGCCTGAATCTCCCCACCTCCAGCTTCATTCCATTCCCCCTAGTCCTATCACTCCCTGAGATCCTGAGCAGTCCCTCCCCAGCCTTCCTGTAGCCCCCTTCAGATACTGGAAGGCCACAATTAGGTCTTCCAGTATCTGAAGTCCCTCACCAGCTCACCCCTGGCGGGGCTGATCTCCTCCCCTGATCCCAAGCCCCACAGAGCAGAAAGGAGCACATCCCACTTGGATGACAGCTGCCTGGGGCAAAGGGTCCCACTTGACATGGAGGATTGGGGGTGTCAGCTTGATTTGGAGCCTGCAAGAGTGGGGGAAACCCAGCTTGATGCAAGCTTTGCCCTGGGGTTGGGAGGCAGCAGTGGTGAAAGGGATCAGGGTGAGAAGGGAGCCTGGCTCTATCCAGAGGAGCTTGTGGCAGCCTAAACAGAGATCTTTCTGTGATAAGCTAATGGAGTTTGTAGACAAAGGAACCATCCCAGACAGCATCACTGTGAGCTTGCAGGAAGCATTCAGTGCTGTGTCCCACGAGGAGCTGATCAGTGATGCTGCAGAGAAGTGAGGATTCCAGAAGGAGAGAATGAGAGGGAGGAACTGCATGGAAAGAGCAAAGGCTTGAGGTGAAGGGAGGAGTCAGGCTGGAGGGAGGTCACCAGAGCTCCCAAAGGGCAGGGAAGAAGGCATGAAGGTGATCAGAGGCTGGAGAGCCTCCCCTGTGGGGCCAGGCTGGGAGAGCTGGGGCTGTGCAGCCTGCAGAAGAGAAGGCTCCAGGGAGACCTCAGAGCAGCCTGCCAGGACCTGAAGGGCTCCAGGAAAGCTGGGGAGGGACTCTGGACAAGGGCTGGGAGTGCCAGGATGAGGAACAATGGCTTTGAGCTGGGAAAGGAGAGACTGAGAGTGGAGAGGAGGAAGAAATTGTTGGCAGTGAGGGTGGGGAGAGCCTGGCACAGGCTGCCCAGGGAGGCTGTGGCTGTGCCCTGCCTGGAGGTGTTCCAGGCCAGGCTGGATGAGGCCCTGAGCAAGCTGTGCTGTGGGAGGTGTCCCTGCCCAGGGCAGGGGGCTGGAGCTGGCTGAGCTTTGAGGTCCTTTCCAACCCAACCATGCTGTGAGTCTGTGAACTGAGCACACATCTGAAGGATCTGCTTCCCATCGCTCCTGCTGCCTGTCAGGGCAGTCAGAGGGGAGCAGCTCAGAGGGAGATGTCTGCACCAGAGGTGTCAAAAGCACAGTCTGGGAAGTCAGGGCTCCCCCAGCCTCCAAGTGTCAGCATGCTGAGAGAGCCTGGCTGGGGACAGGTCACTCCCCTGCTTCCTCAGCCCACTATTATCTTTTCATAGCCATTTGACATCAGCTGTCTGAAAAGCTCTCACTGCAGCAGGCTCAGTGGTGCCATGGAGGAAGTGCTCCTCTCCCCCCATGCTGTGACCTCTCTGAGGGCTGTGAACAGAACTAATGACAACAAATTACAGAGGTGTTGCTGGGCACTGCCAGGGGAGTGATGAGATGTGATGGCAGTTAATAGAGCATGCAGGAGAGACAGGAGGCAACTGCTGCCTACCCAGAGACAGCCAAATGCATTAGTGGCCTTCTGCTGCTCAGTGCTGGGGCACTCCAGAGCTGCCTGTGGCTTTCAGCTCTCCTCTCTCTGGTGCTCCACCTCCTAGGGCATCTGAGGGACAGCTCTGTGCTGCTCCTCACCCCAAAGCCTACTAAAGCACATCTGGGCATGGACAGATTGGGTATGAGGAACAATTTCTTGGGCTTCAGGAGTGGTCAGGGAGTGGCAGAGGCTGCCCAGGGGGGTGGTGGAGTCCCCATGGCTGGAGGTGTTCAGCAAGCTGTGGCCATGGCTCCTGGGGCCATGGGTTGGTGGCCATGGTGGGGCTGGGTTGGTGCTGGACTGGCTGAGCTCAGAGGCCTTCTCCAACCCAATCAGTTCTGTGATTGTGTGAGGAAGGCCACATCCTACTCCTCAATAAGAAGAGGAGCTAAGAAGGAGAGGCAAAGCAAGCCCAGCAGGTGCTCCTCTCCCCCTGCAAACAGCAGCAGCCCAGGGGC
Organism: Melanerpes formicivorus; assembly: GCF_026170545.1. Classification (NCBI taxonomy): domain Eukaryota; kingdom Metazoa; phylum Chordata; class Aves; order Piciformes; family Picidae; genus Melanerpes; species Melanerpes formicivorus. The sequence goes on from NW_027142373.1 coordinate 13,760,818, forward strand.
TGGGGCTGCTAATGAAGCAGCATCTCCCATGTGGTGCAGGGGCTGAGGTGACATTTACCTCTCCCAGGCTATAAATACCCAGCCAGAAGCAAACATCTCTAATCAGTGCTTATGGAGGAGATGATTCTCCCTGGTGCTGTGATTGTTTGTTTACCCAGAGTTAATGGGCACGATCCTGCTGGAGGTGCTGGCCAAGGGCTGAGCCAGAGCCTGCCCCAGGGCTTTGGCACTGTGCTGAAGTAGATCTCCAGGCCTGGGAGGACATCCCAGACCCTCCAGCAGGAGTTGCCTCTGAGCCCTGCAGAGGTTGCTTTCGAGGTGGTTGGGGCAAGGAGCAGAGTGGTGATGGTTCCACTGCAAGGAGCAGCAGTGCAGCTCAGGCTGCCCATGGCCTCCTTGCCTCAGAAGCTGCTTCCCAAGCCAGGTACCACAGAAACACAGAATGGGTTGGGGAGGGCCTTAAGGATCCAGTCCCAACCCCTGCCCTGGGCAGGGACACCTTCCACCAGCACAGGCCTCATCCAGCCTGAGCATTCCCAGGGTTGGACCTTTCAGAACCTCCCTGGGCAACCTGTGCCAGGCTCTCCTAACCCCTACAGCAAAGAACTTCTTCCTAACGGCCAAGCTGAATCTCCCCTGCTCTGGTTTCAATCCATTGCTCCTCATCCTGGCACTCCCAGCCCTTGCCCAGAGTCCCTCCCCAGCTCTCCTGGAGCCCTTCAGGGACTGGAAGCTGCTCTGAGGTCTCCCTGGAGCCTTCTCTTCTGCAGGCTGCACAGCCCCAGCTCTCTCAGCCTATTCTCACACCAGAGCTTCTCCAGCCCCCTGATCATCTTTGTGGCCTTCTCTGGACCTGCTCTAACAGTTCCATGTCCTCCTTCTGCTGAGGGCTCCAGAGCTGCCCCAGCCCTGCAGGGCTGTGAGCAGAGCACAGCAGAGGGGCAGAATCCTTCCCTGCCCCTGCTGCCCACACTGCTGGGGCTCAGCCCAGGCCAGGCTGGGGCTGGGCTGGCAGTGCTCACACTGAGCTTCCCCTCACCCAGCACCCCAAGTCCTTCTCCTCAGCACTGCTCTCTGTCCATTTTCCATCCAGCCTGGCTTTGTGCTTGGGGTTGCCCCAAGCCAGGTGCAGAACCTTGCACTTGGCTTCATGAGGTGCTGATGGGGAGGCTGTGCCCTTGCTGTGGAGCAGGCAGGTGTGGGGGCATTGGCTGCTGCTCCAAGCTCATGGTGGGGAAGGGAGCTCTGAAACACTTGGGAGAAACTGAGCTGGGGCTAACTGCTGGCAGACAGGACAGAGCAGGCAAAGGTCTGCTCCAAGTTCAACCCTGCAGAGCCTGAGACCATCCCAAGGGGGCAAAGCTGCTCTCCTCCTGCTGGCCTCCTGGGAGGGACTCGGTTTGGGCTGGGAAGCCAGCAGGGAGAGGGACTGTGTCTGCACCAGCCCTCAGCCAGGGTCAGAGCAGCTGGGGAAGCAGAGGAGCTTTGCACTGCACCAAGCTTTTCCACTCCAGTGCACCCCCGTGGGCTCCCCACACCACCCAGCAGCTGTGGTGTGGCACAGGGCAGGGAAATCCAAAGGGTCTGCCTCAGTAAACTCAGAGACAGTGACAAGCAGTGGCCAGGGGCTGCAGGGGCTGCAGGCAGGCAGGGAGCTGGGCCTGCTGCAATGGGTTGTGACAGCTCCCAGTTCCTGCAGGGAGTGGAGCACAGCAGGCTGTGGGGAGCGTGTGGAGCAAAGCCAGCAGAGCAAGCTGGGGGGGCTGGGAGAGAGTGCAGCTGGGGGAACTCCTGTGCCAGCAGCAGCTCTCTGTACTGATGTGTCTGCATCTTCTGCAGGCTGGTTTTCATCCTGGGACTGAGCAGAGGGCTGCAGAACCTCCCCTGTGGGGCCAGGCTGGGAGAGCTGGGGCTGGGCAGCCTGCAGGAGAGAAGGCTCCAGGGAGACCTCAGAGCAGCCTGCCAGGACCTGAAGGGCTCCAGGAGAGCTGGGGAGGGACTCTGGACAAGGGCTGGGAGTGCCAGGATGAGGAACAATGGCTTTGAGCTGGGAGAGGGGAGACTGAGAGTGGAGAGGAGGAAGAAATTGTTGGCAGTGAGGGTGGGGAGAGCCTGGCACAGGCTGCCCAGGGAGGCTGTGGCTGTGCCCTGCCTGGAGGTGTTCCAGGCCAGGCTGGATGAGGCCCTGAGCAGCCTGTGCTGGTGGGAGGTGTCCCTGCCCAGGGCAGGGGCTGGAGCTGGATGGTCTTGGAGGTTCCTTCCCTGGAGCTCCCTCCCTTGCAGGTGAATGTGGGGCTGCAGTGAGTGTGAGCAAAGCTCTTCCACCCACAGTGCTGTTCCCACACAGGAGTTTCAAGCTTGCTTCTGTTGCCAAACCATTGTGCTCCTCTTAGAGACCTTTCATCTCACTTCATTCTTGGAGGTCCCAGTGGCCCTCCAGCCCCATTTAGAAGGGGCAGGGCATGGAGGGGGCTCCCAGAGTCCAGAATCCTCTCAAACATATCTGCTATAGCACATAACAATGTGCTCAGGTGGCCAAGAAGGCCAATGGCATCCTGGCTGGCATCAGTGCTAGTGTGGCCAGCAGGTCTAGGGATGGAAATGTCCTCTGCTCAGCACTGCTGAGGCCACACCTTGAATCCTGGGCTCAGTTTGGGCCTCTCACTCCCAGAAGGACATTGAGGGCTGGAGCAGGGCCAGAGAAGGGCAACAGAGCTGGGGAAGGGTCTGGGGAACAGGGCTGGGTAGGAGCAGCTGAGGGAGCTGGGGGTGGTGAGCCTGGAGCAGAGGAGGCTGAGGGAGACCTCATTGCTCTCTGCAGCTCCCTGAGAGGAGGCTGTAGCCAGGTGGGGGTTGGGCTCTGCTCCCAAGCAGCAAGTGAGAGGACCAGAGGAAATGGCCTTAAGCTGTGCCAGGGGAGGCTCAGGTTGGATGTTAGGAACAATTCCTTCCCAGCAAGGGCTCTCAGGCACTGTCCCAGGCTGCCCAGGGAGGTGATGGAGTCCCCAGCCCTGGAGGGGTCTCAGAGCTGTGTGGCTGTGGTGCTGAGGGCTGTGGTGCTGAGGGCTGTGGTGCTGAGGGCTGTGGTGCTGAGGGCTGTGGCTCAGTGGCTCAGCAGCAGGGGTGGCTCTGTGAGCTGTGGGGGAGGGCTGGGCAGGATGAGCTCAGAGGGCTCTTCCAGCCTCAGCAGTTCTCTGGCTCTGTGGTTCTAACACATCTGTCTGTGGTTCTAGCTGGGCCTGATTTCAGATGAGCCCTTTTTAATTCCCTTCCCTTCCCTTCCCTTCCCTTCCCTTCCCTTCCCTTCCCTTCCCTTCCCTTCCCTTCCCTTCCCTTCCCTTCCCTTCCCTTCCCTTCCCTTCCCTTCCCTTCCCTTCCCTTCCCTTCCCTTCCCTTCCCTTCCCTTCCCTTCCCTTCCCTTCCCTTCCCTTCCCTTCCCTTCCCTTCCCTTCCCTTCCCTTCCCTTCCCTTCCCTTCCCTTCCCTTCCCTTCCCTTCCCTTCCCCTCAGTTTTTCCTCCTGTCTCAAACTCTCTTGCCTGATGGTGACTTTGTGCAAGGCAGAGACATGCCCCTGAGTGTTTGCCCTGCAGCAGCTCAGGCTGTGCTGGGCACTGGCCAGAGGAGCTCAGTGTTTCTCTTGCTGCCCAGTGAGGTTCCTCAGTGCTTCATTCCCAGAGCCAATGTCTCCCTCACCAGAGCTGTTTTCCTGCATCAGTCAGTGCCCAGCAGTGCTGTTAAAGGGGTAATGAGAAGATAAATGCTGTGAGGCAGCTGTGAGGCAGCTGGCAGCACGAGCATCAAATGATGTCTCTGGGGCTTGCTGTCCTCAGGGAAAAGAGGCTCTGATCCCTGCTGCCGATTGCAAACCCAGCTGGGTTGGTGGCAGTGCTGGGGTTGTCCTCACAAGACCATTGCTCCCACCAGGGCACTCTTGAGGCTGTGGGGAAGTATGGCAGGGACTGAGCCTTCTCCTCTTTGAAAGGGTTGCTGAGCAGCTGGGGCTGTTCAGCCTGGAAAGGGAAGGCTCAAAGGGAGCCCTCAGAGCAGCTTCCAGGACCTGAAGGGCTCCAGGAGAGCTGGGGAGGGACTCTGGGCAAGGGCTGGCAGTGCCAGGATGAAGGACAATGGATTGAAACTAGAGCAGGGGAGATTTAGCTTGGACATTAGGAAGTTCTTTACTATGAGGGGAGGAGAGCCTGGCACAGGCTGCCCAGGGAGGCTGTGGCTGTGCCCTGCCTGGAGGTGTTCCAGGCCAGGCTGGATGAGGCCTTGAGCAGCCTGTGCTGGTGGGAGGTGTCCCTGCCCAGGGCAGGGGCTGGAGCTGGAGGAGCTTTCAGGTCCCTTCCAGCCCATGGTGTGATTCTGTGAGCTGAGGAAATGATGTGAGCAGAGCACCAGGGCTGCCTGGGGGCTGCCTGGCTTGCGGTGTGGTGCTGCACAACTAAAAAGCAGCTGGGGCTGAGGGGCTGGTCACACACTGGTCACACACTGGTCACACATTGGTCACACATTGGTCACACAGGACTCTGGGAAGTGCAGAGCAGAGAGCAAGGAAGGATTCTGTTAGACAGCTGAGCTCCTGGAGGAGCCCAAGGGATGTGGCTGGTCCCTGCCTGAGCCCTGCAGGGCCCTGTCTGGTTTCCCTGCTAGTGATTCATCTGGCAAGACGGATTCACTGGAGAGCAGCAGAGAGAGGTCATGGAGGGACTGCATTAGGAGCTTTGAATGATTGATGTCTCTCTGCTCTGCATGAAGTGTCCTCCTCCACCCCCCAGAGCAGGGCAGAGTGGCTCTGGGGGTGTTTGGGAGCAGAGCTGCCTCAGCCCCAGCCCTGGCCCTCAGCAGATGCAGGTCCAGGCTGCAGCCTGCAGCCTGCAGAGAGGGCTTCAGTGCCCCAGTGCCTGGAGAGAGGCAGGCAGGGGCAGGACAAGGCTGGGGCTGGCAGATGGGGGCTGGCATGGCTCTGGAACCTGCCCAAGGTCACAGGGGATCTGCTTCTCCAGCCCTGGGGGGTGAAGCAGAGGCCACCCAGCTCAGGTGAGGGCAGCTGGCTCCTGGCAGCTCTGGGGCAGGGCAGCTGGCTCCTGGCAGCTCTGGGGCAGGGCAGCTGGCTCCTGGCAGCTCTGGGGGAGGGCAGCTGGCTCCTGGCAGCTCAGGTGAGGGCAGCTGGCTCCTGGCAGCTCTGGGGGAGGGCAGCTGGCTCCTGGCAGCTCTGGGGGAGGGCAGCTGGCTCCTGGCAGCTCTGGGGGAGGGCAGCTGGCTCCTGGCAGCTCTGGGGGAGGGCAGCTGGCTCCTGGCAGCTCAGGTGAGGGCAGCTGGCTCCTGGCAGCTCTGGGGGAGGGCAGCTGGCTCCTGGCAGCTCAGGTGAGGGCAGCTGGCTCCTGGCAGCTCTGGGGGAGGGCAGCTGGCTCCTGGCAGCTCTGGGGGAGGGCAGCTGGCTCCTGGCAGCTCTGGTGAGGGCAGCTGGCTCCTGACAGCTCTGGGGGAGGGCAGCTGGCTCCTGGCAGCTCTGGTGAGGGCAGCTGGCTCCTGGCAGCTCAGGTGAGGGCAGCTGGCTCCTGGCAGCTCTGGGGGAGGGCAGCTGGCTCCTGGCAGCTCAGGTGAGGGCAGCTGGCTCCTGGCAGCTCTGGGGGAGGGCAGCTGGCTCCTGGCAGCTCAGGTGAGGGCAGCTGGCTCCTGGCAGCTCTGGGGGAGGGCAGCTGGCTCCTGGCAGCTCAGGTGAGGGCAGCTGGCTCCTGGCAGCTCTGGGGGAGGGCAGCTGGCTCCTGGCAGCTCTGGGGGAGGGCAGCTGGCTCCTGACAGCTCTGGGGCAGGACAGCTGGCTCCTGGCAGCTCTGGGGGAGGGCAGCTGGCTCCTGGCAGCTCTGGGGGAGGGCAGCTGGCTCCTGGCAGCTCAGGTGAGGGCAGCTGGCTCCTGGCAGCTCCGGGGAGGGCAGCTGGCTCCTGGCAGCTCTGGGGGAGGGCAGCTGGCTCCTGGCAGCTCAGGTGAGGGCAGCTGGCTCCTGGCAGCTCAGGTGAGGGCAGCTGGCTCCTGGCAGCTCTGGGAGAGGGCAGCTGGCTCCTGGCAGCTCTGGGAGAGGGCAGCTGGCTCCTGGCAGCTCAGGTGAGGACAGCTGGCTCCTGGCAGCTCAGGTGAGGGCAGCTGGCTCCTGGCAGCTCTGGGGGAGGGCAGCTGGCTCCTGGCAGCTCAGGTGAGGGCAGCTGGCTCCTGGCAGCTCTGGGGGAGGGCAGCTGGCTCCTGGCAGCTCTGGGGGAGGGCTGGGCTGGCTGATCTCAGAGGCCCTCCCAGCCTTAGCAGCTCTATGGCTCTGTGACGCTGATCTGCAGGGGCAGACTCATGCATGGAAAGCTCCTTGCATGGTGAGGCCAGCACTGAGCCTGCCAGCAGAGGGGTTGGATACACAAAGGTTGTTCTGAGCCCCATGCAGTGCTGAGCAGAGTTCAAAGGAGGAGGCACAGGGCTGCTCTGTTCCTGTGTGTCCTGCTCTGGAGAGTCTCCATGCACACCCCTGGGACAGAGCTGCCTTTAGCTCCACTCTGCAAGCCTCATCAAGCAGCCCTTGAGCTCCAGGACCTGAAGGGCTCCAGGAGAGCTGGGGAGGGACTTTGGACAAGGGCTGGGAGTGCCAGGATGAGGAACAATGGCTTTGAGCTGGGAGAGGAGAGACTGAGAGTGGAGAGGAGGAAGAAATTGTTGGCAGTGAGGCTGGGGAGAGCCTGGCACAGGCTGCCCAGGGAGGCTGTGGCTGTGCCCTGCCTGGAGGTGTTCAGGGCCAGGCTGGATGAGGCCCTGAGCAGGCTGTGCTGGTGGGAGGTGTCCCTGCCCAGGGCAGGGGCTGGAGCTGGAGACTCCACCACCTCTCTGGGCAGCCTGCTGCAGGGCTCCAGCACCCTTCAGTTAGAGAAGTTCCTCCTCACATTTAGGTGGAACTTTTGGTGTTCCAATAGGTGCTCCTGACCCCTTGGCCTATCCCTGGGCACCACTGACAAGAGTCTGGCCTGCCCCTGGCCCCATCCTCTCTGCCCTCTGCTTCTCGCTGCACAGGGGTGGGGAGATGATGGAGAGGAGAGGATGAGTCCTGGCAGCTGCTGCCACAGCCCTGGTCACACCTCAGCCCATGCAGTGCTCAGCAGCCTGTGCCTTGCTGCTCTGCTGCCCATGGCTGCAGGCCCTGTGAGGCTGGGAGAGGAGCTCCTCTGCAGGGGGATGAGAGCAGGCTGGGCAGAGAGAGCCGAGATGAACTCTTGCAGGCCTCCCCCCCAGCCAGGTTATGTTCCTGTCCCCAGCAGCACTGCAGCTGGGACTTGCAAATGCTGCTCTCAGTCCATGCTGCTGCCTCCCAAGGGCCTGGGGAGCTGCAGCCTGTGCAGACAGCTCAGCAGCTGTGTCCTGGAGCAAACTGTGCCCAGGGCTGCTGGGATCCTCCTCACCCATTTGTAGCACGGTCATGGATTGCTGAAGGGCTGCAGCCTCCCCCCAGAGCAGCTCTCTCCATGCTGCCTGCTCAAGATTTCAAGCAAGACTTCTCCAGGTGTGCTAAAAGCCTTTGTAAGCTGCCAGGTTCACTGCTGCTCAGCTCCCAGCATGCCAGCAGGGCTCAGCTGCTGACCATGGGGCCCTGCCCTGCTGCTGGGGCAGGGCTGCAGGCAGGGGGGAGCTTCCTGCCCCAGAGCTGCTGCTTGCATCCCCCTGCTGCTGCTGCTGCTGCTGCCAGGCTCTGCACTCTGCTCAGCAGCTCATGAATCACCAGGCCCTGCTGCTTCTGCAGAATGCACAATAGCCAGGAGCAGGAAGAGGACAAACCCCAGGCCTTGCTGCAGGCTCTGCTCTCAGCCTGACTCCGGTGAGCAGCACTGAGTGGCGTCAGCACCTGCCCTGTAAGCACTCTGTGTGCCAGGGGATGCTGCCCCTGTGGCAGGCACTGCAGCCTCAAAAGCACGCTCAGGAGGGCACTGGGGCCAGCACAGGCTGCTGTCACAGACAGCTCTCTCTTCACAGAATGTCAGGATCCCAGACTGCTGGGGCTGGAAGGGACCCCTGGAGGTCACCCAGGCCAAGCCCCTACCACAGCAGCTTGCCCAGCAGCACAATGCCCAGCGGGGGTTGGAAGCTCTCCACACCAGGAGACTCCACAACCTCTCTGGGCAGCCTGCTCCAGGCCTCCAGCACCCTCACAACAAACAACTTTCTCCTCCTGCTCACATCCAACCTCCTGCCTGCCACTCTGTGCCCACTGCCCCTTGTGCTGGCCCTGGGCACCACTCAGCAGAGCCTGGCCCCAGCCTCTTGCCCCCCACAGCTCCTTTAGCTCTTGCTGAGCATTGCTCAGCTGCCCTCTGGGGCTGCTCTTCTGCAGGCTCTCAGCCCCAGGGCTCTCAGCCTTTGCTGCTGCCAGAGCTGCTCCAGGCCCCTCAGCAGCTCTGCAGCCTGCCCTGGACTCTCTCCAGCAGTTCCCTGTCCCTCTGGAGCTGGGGAGCCAGCACTGGCCCCAGGACTCCAGCTGTGACCTCACTGTGACAGAATAGAGGCAGGGGAGAGCCTCCCTTGCCCTGCTGGCCACACTCTTCTTAGTGCACCCCAGGACCCCATTGCCCTTCCTGGCCACCAGGGCACACTTCTGGCTCATGGGGAGCTTGTTGTCCCCCAGCACTCCCAGCTCCTTCTCCCCAGAGCTCTTCCCAGCTGCTCTCCCCTCAGCTGTTCTGCTGCAGGAGGTTGTTCCTCCCCAGAGGCAGGTCCCTACCCTTGCCCTTGCTGAGGTTCCTGTGCCCAGCTCTCAGCCTGGCCAGGTCTGGCTGGGTGGCAGCACAGCCTGAGGGGTGCCAGCCCCTGCTCCCACTTTGGTACCATCAGTACAAACTCTCACACAGGTCAGGTGTTCTGGCAGTGAGGTGTTGCCAAGGGGATGCTGGCAAGGGGATGTTCTCCCAGTCCCTGCCTTCTCCTCCCTCCTGCCTCAGTGCTTGGTGGGCAGCAGGTTCCTCAGCAGGAAAGCATTGGCGAGGCTGAGAGCAGCAGCAGGAGCAGGGGTGGTGACAGTAGTGCTCCTTATTAGCTGGCTGTACAGGGGGGCAGTGGCAGGAGAGGTTCCCAGCTCCCAGTGAGTCACTGCCAGAGCCCTTTGGAGCCAAGAAGCCTGACCAAAATATTCTCCTGCAAGCAAAGCCTGAGGCATTTCAAGTAGGAAGAACTGGAAGCCCCAAACTGCCTGGCTGCAGAGGGCAGTCTGTGATCCCCTACTCTTACAATCATACAGCCATGGAAGGGTGGAGGTTGGAAGGGCCTCCAGAGGTCACCAAGCCCCCTGCCAGAGCAGGAGCACCCAGGGCAGGTCCCACAGCAACACATCCAGGTGGGGCCTGAAACTCCCCAGAGAAGGAGACTCCACAGCCTCTCTGGGCTCCAGGCCTCCAGCACCCTCACACCTCTCAGCTTCTCCTCATGCTGAGGTGGAACCTCCTGGGCTCCAGTGTGTGCCCACTGCCCCTTGTCCTATCACAGGGGGCCACTGGGAAGAGCCTGGCCCCTTCAGTTGCTTATAGACATGGATAGGATCCCCTTCTCCAGGCTGTGTCTCAGAATCCCTCCTTCCAGCCTCTGCAAGGCAGCAGCAGTGGGGGGCAGTTGGAGCAGCCTGCAGGTCCCCAGGCTAGGCCTGCACCTTGGCAGAGCAAGTCAGGGGGGCCAGGACCATGGTGGGGAAAACCCCATGGGAACCACCCTGGAAACCATGTTCCAGAACCACCAATGTGCAGCCTGACCTCTTTGGTCTGGCCACCAGCTCCAGGCAGGAGCTTCCCCCCCACTCCTGCCAGAGGGTGCTCAGGGGGCTGGTGCTGGAGCCGTGAGCAGGGGCTGTGCAAAGCCCTCCCGGGGCCCCAAACCTGGGGCTTGATTTGGAGGCACCTCACGATGCCTGGGGCTCTTGAGCCTGGGTGTCAGAGCTGCAGATGCCCCTCCTGGGAAAGATTTGGGAGGAGGGAGAGATGAGGTCAGACTTTCCATGAACTTTCCCTGGTGGAGAGGCAGGGCAACCACAGGAGCCCTTTGGAATTGTGCTCCTGCTCTCCAGGACCCAGGGGCTCCTCTCTCCAGTGCAGATGGAAGCACTGCCTGGTGCCTTCCCCGGGGGGGTTCAGTGTGGTTGAAGGTGGTGAGGAAAGAGCTGTCCTCAGAGTCTCCTCTCCAGTTTCCTGCAGCCTGACAGAGCATCCTCTTGGCTTTGGGGCTCCAGCAGATAACCCGGTGTGGAGCTGCTCTTCCTGGAGAGCAAACAGTTGTGCTCAGGGCCCTGCAGTGTGGGACCCACCAGAGGTGTGCCCCAGGGCTTGTGACCCTGTGCTGAGCTCAGGTGGCAGCTGGTTTGCTTTGCAAAGCCCTCTGGGCTCTGTGGGGATGGATCACTGAGATGCCAAGGCAGGAGCACCGAGGGCAGGCGTGGCCCAGCAGGGGCAGCCCCGGCAGGGCTGGCCGTGGGGTGCACTGAAGGTGCCAAAGGCTTTGGTCTGGGTGTCAGATGCCCCAGGCAGGACATGTCACCTGCATGGGGGGGTGCAGGGCTGCTGGCAGTGGCAGCAGGGAGCCCTTGCTGAGTAGAGCTGGCAGGACCTGGAGCAGCCCAGCCTACAAGGCCAGGGGGTTGCAGGGAAGCTGCTCTCAGGCATCAGAGCTCAGCTGAAAGCCTGCAGCAGAAATGAGCAGGGGAGCTCAGAGCAGCTGGGGAGTGGCTCTCAGGGCACAGCCCCTGCTCTGCAGCAGCTGCTGGCTGGGATCTGGGGCAGCTCCTTGCCCTCAGAGAGGCTGGTTTGACATTTCTGTCCTCAGCTGCAGCAGAAGCCTTGGACGTGTGCAGGGGCTGCCGTGCCACACCTACTGCCTGGCCCTGCCAGCCTGCTCTCCCCTGGCACCGGCCCTAGGGCAGGCAGATGGGCACAGACACATGGCTGCAGCTCAGCACAGGGCAGGGAGGAGCTTGGCAGCTCATGGACACTCCTCTGCTGTGCATCTGCACCTGGGCCAGGGCTGCTCTACACTGCAAACCAGACCTCAGCCATGCCCAGACCCTGGCCCAGGAGCCCCAGAACAGGACCACAGCTGAGATGTTTGTGATGGTTATGGAATCACAGAACCACAGAATGGTTTGGGTTGGAAAAGGCCTCTGAGCTCAGCCAGTCCAACACCAACCCAGCCCCACCATGGCCACCAGACCATGGCCCCAGCAGCCATGGCCACAGCTTGCTGCAACACCTCCAGCCATGGGGACTCCACCACCTCCCTGGGCAGCCTCTGCCACTCCCTGACCACTCTGGCAGCAGAGAAATGGTTTCTTCATCTCCAATCTCAGCCTCCCCTGGCACAATTTCAGGCCAGTTCCTTCTCTCACCTGAGCCTAGGGAGCAGAGCCCAACCCCCCCTGGCTGCAGCCTCCTCTCAGGGAGCTGCAGAGAGCAAGGAGGTCTCCCTCAGCCTCCTCTGCTCCAGGCTCAACACCCCCAGCTCCCTCAGCTGCTCCTCCCCAGCCCTGCTCTCCAGACCCTTCCCCAGCTCTGTTGCCCTTCTCTGGCCCTGCTCCAGCCCTCAATGTCCTTCTTGGAGTGAGAGGATTAGAAATGAACCCAGGATTCAGGTAGGGAGAAGTTCTTACCAGAAAGGTTCTCAGGCCTTGGAGCAGGCTGCCCAGAGGGGCTGTGAAGCCTCCTCCTCTGCGAGATTCCAAACCCTCCTGGGCATTGCAACCCTGGCAAGCTGCTGTGGGTGCCCTGCTTTAGCACTGGGGGTGGACTGGGTGCTCTCTAGAGGTCCCTTCCAACCCTCACCTTTCTGTGTCTGGCAGGCACTCAACACCTTGCTGGGCTCAGGTACAAAACACTTTCTTTCCAGCATCTGATTGGTGTCACAACCCCCAAGGTGTGAGGGAGTCAGGGGTCTCCTCAGCTGAGGAGGCAGCAGCCACCAGCACTCTGACTTCCACATGGTCTGCAGAAGGAAAGAAGCTGGAGAGAGCTGCTGGGCCAGCACAGGCTCTGCCAGCTCTGAGACAGTGCTGGTCCATGGGAACTGAGGGGATCCTGCAGCAAGGCTGCAGAGAGACTTTCCCTGAGGGTGTCTGGAGCCAGGCCTGAGGGTGTCTGGAGCCAGGGGAATGGTTTGGAGCTGAGGCAGAGCAGGGTTAGAGTGGAGCTGAGGAAGAAGTTCTGCAGTGTGAGGGTGGTGAGGCTCTGGCACAGGCTGCCCAGGGAGGCTGTGGCTGCCTCCTGCCTGGGGATGTTGAAGGCCAGGCTGGATGAGGCCCTGAGCAGCCAAATCTAGCTGAGAGATGTCCCTGCCCATGGCAGAGAGGTTGGAGGAGCTGAGCTCTGAGGTCCCTTGCAGCCTGAGCCCTTCCATGGTTCTGTGATCTAGGGGATGGGAGAAGGGTCTCCGAGGGACTTGCCAGTAGGTGTGCTGGACCTATGGCTCCATTAGGAGTTGTGTGTCAGTGCCCTGCTGAGACCTCCCTCAGCAAGCAGATCATGCCCTAGAATGGGCAGGAGTGCTGAGGAGAGGCCAGGGACACCCTGGCTGTGCTGGAGCATCCACAGGTGCTGTGTGGTACATGGGATGCCATCAAGGACCTGTCCTCTGCTGCTGCTTCCACTGAGCACCTCCTGCTTTCCCCAGCAATCAAGGCCTCACACACTCCTGGCTCCCATGACAAAGAGCTGGGGTGGCCACAGGGTTTCAATTGTTTCCAGGTGGTTGGAGATGCAGTGCAGGGATTTTAGCTCTCAGCACCCCCTGCTCCCCCCTGGCTGCCCAGCAGTGAGGTCTTCTCTTCCAGAAGTGCCTCCTCAGTAACTTTTGCAGCTCACCTCATGGTGCTGAGGGAGTCACCTTCCCCAGGGGACCTGCTCTGCATCTGGGCTACATAGACTGCAGTGTGTCAGCACCATCTGGACAGGAGCTTTGCACAGCACTGAAGGGGCAGAGCAGATGGAGAGTAAACAAGGGAGAAGGGAAGAGACCTTCCCTGCATTAGGAATGTGGCCTGCAAGAACCACTTTGCTGTTCAGAGAAACTCCCCCCTGCCTTCTCCCAGGTGCTTGGTCTGAAAAGCAGGTGGGGGCTTGCCCCAAGCTATGGAGGCCTTCTAGGGGCAGTGGGGAGAAAGAGAGAGGTCCTTGTGCCTGCAGCTTGACCTGATGACCTGCTCTAGATCTCAGGTCACAGAATCAGAGCATTGCTGCAGCTGGAAAAGGCCTCTGAGGTCAACCAGGCCGAGCCCCAGCCCAGCACCACCATGGCCCCAGCTGCCATGGCCAGGGCTGGGGACTGCACCACCTCCCTGAGCAGCGGACTGCACCACCTCCCTGAGCAGCCTCTGCCAGTCCCTGGCCATTCTTTCCTGGCACACCATGGCTGGCTCCATCTGTATGCAGATGTCTTTGTCTTCACTTTCACAGCCCTGCTGTCCCCTCTCTGCAGGGAGGGCTCAGGCAAGCAGCAGTGCAGGTGGGGCAGAGGGACATTTGCCCCAAAGGCTACAAACAGGACTGCTGGCCTCTTGCAGAAGGATGCCCTCAGACTGCTTGGGTCCAGCTGGGCATGGATTGTCCTCCAGTTACAGGCTGGTCCTCGAGCAGCAGTTGAACCAGAGGCTTTTGCAGGCTTTAAGAGACCAGGATTGGAAAGCCTGAGGGAACTGCTCAGCCTGGGCAAACCTGCTGCTGCTCACTGCAGCCAGAGAGTTGGAAGGGACCTCAAAGCTCAGCCAGCTCCAGCCCCTGCCCTGGGCAGGGACACCTCCCACCAGCACAGGCTGCTCAAGGCCTCATCCAGCCTGGCCTGGAACACCTCCAGGCAGGGCACAGCCACAGCCTCCCTGGGCAGCCTCTGCCAGGCTCTCCCCAGCCTTGTGGAGAAGAACTTCCTAAATGTCCAAACTAAGTCTGCCCTGATCTAATTTCAAAGCCATTGTTCCTCATCCTGGCACTCCCAGCCCTTGTCCAGAGTCTCTCCCCAGCTCTCCTGGAGCCCTTCAGGTACTGGAAGCTGCTCTGAGGTCTCCCTGGAGCCTTCTCTTCTGCAGGCTGCACAGCCCCAGCTCTCCCAGCCTGGCCCCACAGGGGAGGTTCTGCAGCCTCTGAGCATCTTCATGGCCTCCTTCTTGGGGGCTCCATGTCTGGCCCCAGCCCTGCAGGTGAGGGCTCCCCAGAGCAGAGCAGAGGGGCAGGATCCTCTCTCTCCAGCTCTGGCCACACTGCTTTGGCTGCAGCCCAGGCTGCCCTTGGCCTCCTGTGCTGCCAGTGCCCATTGCTGGCTCCTGCCCAGCTCCTCCCCCCAGCACCCCCAAGGCCTTCCCTGCAGGGCTGCTCTCAGTCACTCCTCACCCAGCCTGGCTTTGTTCTTGGGATGGCCTCAACCCAGCTGCAGGACCTTGCACTTTGTCCTGGTGAACCTCTCGAGTCCAGCAGGGGCTTACCTCTCCACCATGTCAAGGTCCCTCAGGATGGCATCTAGAGGGCCCCTGCCAGGCTGTGGATGTGTAGCTGTGGTCATTACTCCAAAGACACAGGCCTGAGCTCAGGGAAATTCATTCCTGCAGCAGCTTCCCCTGTGGATCAGAATCCCTGAGTAAATCAGCAGCACCTGGGCCCCTTCCAGCTGCCAGACATCACTCACCTCTGCAAGAGGCAGCTGCATCCTTGCTCCTATCTCCCTCTGCTCACCCAGCCTCTCATCTCTGCCAAGCATGAGCCAGCAGTGTGCTCAGGTGGCCAAGAAGGCCAATGGCATCCTGGCTGGCATCAGGATCAGTGCAGCCAGCAGGTCTGGGAAACTGATTGTTCCTCTCAGCACTCCTGAGGCTGCACTTCCAGCACTGGCTTCAGTTTGGGGCTTCTCCCTACAAGGACATTGAGGGCTGGAGCAGGGCCAGAGAAGGGCAACAGAGCTGGGGAAGGGTCTGGAGAAGAGGGCTGGGGAGGAGCAGCTGAGGGAGCTGGGGGTGTTCAGCCTGGAGCAGAGGAGGCTGAGGGAGACCTCATTGCTCTCTGCAGCTCCCTGAGGGGAGGCTGGAGCTGGGGGGGGTTGGGCTCTGCTCCCAAGAACCAAGTGACAGGATGAGAGGAAATGGCCTCAGGCTGTGCCAGGGGAGGCTCAGGTTGGATGTTAGGAACAATTCCTTCCCAGCAAGGGCTCTCAGGCACTGTCCCAGGCTGCCCAGGGAGGTGGTGGAGTCCCCAGCCCTGGAGGGGTCTCAGAGCTGTGTGGCTGTGGTGCTGAGGGCTGTGGTGCTGGGGGCTGTGGCTCAGTGGCAGTGGCTGAGCAGCAGGGGTGGCTTTGTGAGCTGTGGGTGATCCTGGGCTGGATGAGCTCAGAGGGCTCTCCCAGCCTCAGCAGTGCTGTGATGCCATGGCTCAACAGAGCAGGTACAAGAAAGGCAGAGGAGTCTCATGGCTGAGGAGGGAGCAAGGCATCACCCCTTCCATCCAGTTCTAGTGGCCCCAGAACTGCTTTGCTTGGCCCTGGTCAGCCTGGTGCAGAAATAGTTTGGGGTTTGTTTGGGTTTTTCTAAAGCCAAGGAAGCAAAAGCAATTTCCCATCAAGTTCTGCTGAGCATCACCTTTGCTAAGCCAAGTGCTGCCAAGGGAGGCAGTAAATAAACAGCAAGTGCTTCTGCCTCCAGGGGAGGAGCTCAGCCTGCTATCAGTATTGTCCCCCTGCCATACTGCCAGGCTCCCATACAGCAAATACTGCATCAGTTACCAGGGGAGCTCCAAAACTGCCAACCCCAGGTGGGGAAGAAGCCACAAAGGAGACCTGAAAGCGACTCTGAGGTTGGATGAAAACCCACAGCTTCAAATGCAGAAATGTCGATGCCTTCTGGTTGCCTTTTGCCCTCAGGGCCTGAGGGTGCAAAGTGCTGCTGCTGCTGCTGCTGCTGCTGCTTCCCACAGAAGGAGGCAGGGATCTGCCTTTCATGAAGAGACAGAAGAAATTCCTCCCCAGTCAAAGGACTCAGGAAGCTGGGGCTGCAAAGATTAGGATCAGATCCTGCACTGCTGCTAAAGCTGGGGAAGCAGAAGGGTTTCATTGGCTGGGGAAGAGGCCCCAGGAGGCTCCAACTTGTGGCACTGCTTTTAGTTGGTGCAGGATTGCCCAGCACGTGGCCATGGCACCTGAGGCCGTGGTTTAGTCTCCATGGTAGTGTTGGGTTGATGGTTGGGCTGGATGACCTTTGGTCTTTTCCACCCCAAACAACTGCAGGGTTCTATGACTCTGTGACAAACCAGCAGCTGTTTGAGCAGACTGTGGGTATGACACATCATGGCACCATGAAATGGCTTGGCTTGGAAGGCACCTTCAGGAGCATCCAGTGCCAAGCCCCTGCCCTGGGCAGGGACACCTCCCACCAGCACAGGCTGCTCAAGGCCTCATCCAGCCTGGCCTGGAACACCTCCAGGCAGGGCACAGCCACAGCCTCCCTGGGCAGCCTGTGCCAGGCTCTCCCCACCCTCACTGCCAACAATTTCTTCCTCCTCTCTACTCTCAGTCTCCCCTCTCCCAGCTCAAAGCCATTGTTCCTCATCCTGGCACTCCCAGCCCTTGGCCAGAGTCCCTCCCCAGCTCTCCTGGAGCCCTTCAGGCACTGGGAGGCTGCTCTGAGGTCTCCCTGGAGCCTTCTCTTCTGCAGGCTGCACAGCCCCAGCTCTCCCAGCCTGGCCCCACAGGGGAGGTTCTGCAGCCTCTGAGCATCTTGGTGGCCTCCTGGCAGTGCTGCATGTAGGGGCTGAGCAGAGCAGAGCAGAGGGGCAGAATCCCCTCCCTGTGCTGCTGCTCTCCCTGCTCTGGCTGCAGCTCAGCACTCAGCTGGCTCTGGGCTGCCAGGGACCAGTGCTGGCTCCTGGGGAGTTTGTCACCCCCTGACCCCCCCAAGGCCTTCTCCTGCAGGCTGCTCTCAGCCACTCCTCACCCAGCCTGGATCTGTGCTTGGGATTGCCCTGCCCCAGCTGCAGGACCTTGCCCTTGGCCTTGTTGAACCTCCTGAGGCTGGCTTGGGCCCAGCCCTGCAGCCTGCCCTGTAGCTCATTGTCAGCACAGAGAGGATCACAGGATCAGGTCTCTGGAGAGCATTCAGTGAGCCAAGCAATGTGGTGACTGAAATCAAGGAAGGGTTCATTGGACTTTGAAGTCTGTGTAGAGTTCACAGCAGACAGAGCTCACATTCAGCCTCTGCTGTGTCGACCTCCAGCCAGGATTCTCAGAGAGAGAGGAAAACCTTCTAAGCACCTCCAGACTTCCTCACTTCAAATGATTTTCTTTTCTCCTTTAGCAGGAATCCAATTTCCACCATCTGAGTTGCCTTGAGACTCACCAACAGCCCAAGAAAGGGAGAGGCATTAAAAGATACCAGCAGTGTATCATTTCAGATGGCTGTGAGCTGGCCAAGCAGAACATTCCCAGCTGCAATTATCTGCAGAAGGACTCTTAAAAATCATTTAGTTTGAGTTTGATTCATTATTTTGAAGTTAGAACAATAACCATGGGTATGACACCCACAGGTCTGTGTTCTGTGTGGGGAGCACTGGGCTGCTGCTGGCCACAATCAGCCTTGCTCATGGATGCAGAGAGTCACAGCATGGCTTGGGTTGGAAGGGACCTCAGAGATCAGCCAGCTCCAGCCCCTGCCCTGGGCAGGGACACCTCCCACCAGCACAGGCTGCTCAAGGCCTCATCCAGCCTGGCCTGGAACACCTCCAGGCAGGGCACAGCCACAGCCTCCCTGGGCAGCCTGTGCCAGGCTCTCCCCAGCCTCACTGCCAACAATTTCTTCCTCCTCTCCACTCTCAGTCTCTCCTCTCCCAGCTCAAAGCCATTGTTCCTCATCCTGGCACTCCCAGCCCTTGTCCAGAGTCCCTCCCCAGCTCCTTCAGGTACTGCTCAGGGCCACAAAAATGATCCAGGAGTGAAACATCTTCCTTATGAGAAGAGGCTGAGGGAGCTGAGGAGCCTGAGGGTGACCTCCTTGCTGTTGCTCAAGCTGTCCAGAGGCTGGAGCCAGGCTCTGCTGGGGGATGCCCAATGCCAGCACAAGGGGCAGTGGTGGAAGCTGAGGCAGAGGAAGCTCCATGGAAACAGGAGGAAAAGATTTCTTCCTGTGAGGGTGCCAGAGCCCTGGAGCAGGCTGCCTGGGGGGGTTGTGGAGTCTCCTTCCCTGGAGAGATTCAACACCCACCTGGAGGTGTTCCTGTGTGACCTGACACAGCTGGCCCTGCTCTGGCAGGGGGTGGGACTGGATGATCTCCAGTGGCCCCTTCCAGCCCCTAACATTCTGTGAGTCTGTGATACTGGAGGCCAGGAGGGGTAATGAATATTGAACAAGTGGATTTTGGCCCTGTCCTGCTCAGGTATCCCTGCAGCAGTGCTGCTTCGAAAGCCACTGCTGAAGGTGGCTTCAGCTGGACTTAAGCAGGTGCTGAAGTCAGCCATCTGCTTAACTGCTGATTAGGGATGGATGTACCCAGAGGGCTTAAATCTTCCTTAGCATAGTAAGGAGCAGGCTGCCCAGGGAAGTGGTGGGTCCCCATCCCTGGAGGTGTTCTAACCCTGTGCACACTTGGCACCTGGGGACATGGTTTGGTGGTTTGGTTTACCCTGCCCTGCTGAGTCCTCATCTCCAGCACTGGGCCCAGTTCTGGGCTGCCCAGCTCAGGAGGGACAGGGAACTGCTTGAGAGGTACAGCAAAGGCCTACAAAGATGCTGAGGGGACTGGGACATCCCTCTCATGGAGGAAGGCTGAGGGACTTGGGGTTTAGCCTAGAACAGACTGAGAGGGGATCAATACTTATCAGTATTAGAGGGTAGGTGTCAGCAGGATGGGGACAGTCTTTCTTCAGTGGTGCCTGGTGACAGGAGAAGACGTAATGGCTAGACCTTTGAACACCTAAACATGAGGAGAAAGCTCTTTACTGTGAGGGAGGTGGAGCACTGCAGCAGGCTGCCCAGAGAGGTGGCGGAGTCTCCTCTGGAGCCATTCAGAGCCACCCTGCTGCTGCCTGTGCAGCCTGCCCTGGGTGACCTGCTCTGGCAGGGGGGCTGGACTGGATGATCCTGAGAGGTCCCTTTCAAGCCCTGCCATGACTCTGTGAGTGGTGGTGCTGGGCTGACATTTGGTCTCTATGATCTTGGAGGTCTTTTCCAGCCACAGTGATTTGGTGGTTCTGGGACAGTGCCACTTCCTGTCGGCCTTGCTCTGGGCCTTGTGGCCATGGTCCAGTTTAAGTGCTTGGTTAGTGCTGGTGCCTTCACTTACAAGCTGGGAGTGCAGAGTAGGGTCAGGGCTAGGTTGTCTCTGGACCTTCAGTCAATGGACTTTGGGGCACCAGCCCAAAGCCACCTGTAGGAGCTGCAAGGATGCAAATGAGTCCTGCATCCAGGAACAGAAAATGCTTGACAGCAGCAAAAGGATGAAAGCAAACTTCAGAGATTCACAGAATGAATCACTTTGGATGGGAGCCTCCAAGGGCATCCTGTCCACCCCCTGCAGGCAGCAGGGACAGCTCCAGCCACAGCAGGCTGCCCAGGGACACAGCCAGGCTGAGCTTCAATGGCTCCAGGGCTGGAGCCTCCAGCACCTCCCTGGGCAGCCTGTGCCAGTGTCTCCCCAGCCTCCCTGTGCAGAACTTCCTCCTGAGCTCCAACCTAACTCTGCCCTGCTCCAGTTCCCAACCACTGCCCCTGGGCCTCTCCCCACAGCCCTTCTGAGCAGTCCCTCCCCAGCTGCCTGCAGCTCCTGCAGGTATTGAAAGGTTGCCCTGGAGCCTTCTCTTCTGCAGGCTGCACAGAGCAAATTCTTTCAGCCTGGCTTCAAGCAATTGCAGGTCAGATGCTCCTGCTCCTGGCCCCTAGCAGGGAGCTTGTTTCTCTGTCCAGCTGCCTTGAGGCAAGCCATGTCTTGCTGGCAGATTAAGAGCCAGTGATTTCTGTGACTTGAGAGTGATTTAGAATCAGTTCACAAGTTCAGAGTCTGTTTATCTTGATCATCACGTTGGTTATGATGTGGCACATTTATCACTCCTAGGGCAGAGCACAGGCTGGAAAGGCCCTGCTGGCCCCTGGGCTGCTCCATGCAAGCTGGCAGCTCCCTGTGCTCTCTCAGCATCCTCCTGCAATCACAGAACGTTAGGGGTTGGACCTGATCTCTGGAGACCATCCAGTCCAACCCCCTGCCAGAGCAGGGTCACAGAGGAGACTCCAGAGCCTCTCTGGGCAGCCTGCCCCAGGCCCCCAGCACCCTCACACCAAAGAAGTTTCTCCTCCTGCCCAGATGCAACCTCCTGGGTTGCAGCTTGTACCTCCATCACTGGGCACCACCACTAAGAGCCTGGCAGCTTCATCCTGCCCCTACCCCTCAGCCATTTACAGACATTGTTCAGGTCCCTCCTCAGCCTTCTCTGCTCCAGGCTGAACAGCCCCAGGGCTCTCAGCCTTTCCTCACAGAAGGGAAGGATTTGTGTGGCAGGGGCTGCTGGCTCCTCTTCAGTCCCTTGCCCTGGTCTGTTGGCTGTGGCTTTCAGAGCAGTTCCCAGGCTTGAATGAGCATTGTAGGACTCCTGCAGATGCTGGTGTGGCTGCCAGCGCTGCCATGTCTTAAAGCCCCCTTGCTTTGCAGTCTTGATAAGGAGCCTGAACAGGAGAAGCAGGCTGGAAAGCACAGGAGTCTGGGTGCACAAGCTCACAAGTGCATCCCACCACAGGCTCCTCTCTCCCAGCTCAGCACTTGCATTTCCAGAGCAGTGGAAGCACAGAGCCTGGCCCCTTCTTCTTGACACCCACCCCTCAGATGTTGACAGAGGTTGAGCAGATCCCTTCTCAGCCTGCTGTTCTGACTCAGCAGCTGCAGGTCTCTCAGTAAAGCCCTGGGTGACCTGACAGCCTTCCAGTCCTGAGCCAATTGGTTCCATGGGGTTCCAAACAGGATGCTGGGGGGGTTGTTATTATATCCTGTGAGTAATGCTTTGAGTGTAGCAATCACAGAAGGGGTTGGGTTGGAAGGGTTCTTTAAAGGTCATCTGGCCAAGCAAGGAGACTTCTGCTAAATCCTGTGTCTTTTCAGTCTAAAAAGAGAATGCTGGGACAGACAGCCAGCCTTGGCTCTTTCTTAAGGTCTCCTGGGGAGAGGCTAGAACAGGCTGCCCAGGGAGGCTGTGGCTGTCCCCTCCCTGGAGGTGCTCAAGGCCAGGCTGGATGAGGCCTTGAGCAGCCTGTGCTGGTGGAGGTTGTTCAGCCTGGAGAAGAGAAGGCTCCAGGGAGACCTCAGAGCAGCCTCCCAGTAGCTGAAGGGCTCCAGGAGAGCCCTCTGGACAAGGGCTGAGAGTGCCAGGATGAGGAACAATGGCTTTGAGCTGGGAGAGGGGAGACTGAGAGTGGAGAGGAGGGAGAAATTGTTGGCAGTGAGGGTGGGGAGAGCCTGGCACAGGCTGCCCAGGGAGGCTGTGGCTGTGCCCTGCCTGGAGGTGTTCAGGGCCAGGCTGGGTGAGGCCCTGAGCAGCCTGTGCTGGTGGGAGGTGTCCCTGCCCAGGGCAGGGGCTGGAGCTGGAGGAGCTTTGAGGTCCCTTCAACTCAAGCCATGCTGTGAATCATTCTGCAGCACTGAATAGGATCTTCCACTTGTGCTCTCCAGGTGGGAGCACAGCACAGCCCCACTGGAGGTTGGGGACTCTCCCTCTCTGGAGACTTCCCAGCCCCGGCTGGATGTGCTCCTGCGTGACCTGCCCTCGTGCTCCTGCTCTGGCAGTGGGGTTGGACTTGAAGATCTGCAGAGGTCCCTCCCAACCCCTCCCATCCTCTGATCTGTGATCCTGTGACTCACTTGCTGTGATTTCATCCTTTTATTTTGTTTCTCTCTCTGCTTCATGAAGGAGGCAGAAGCAAGAGGAGGACTTTGTGTTCCCTTGCCTTCCCCTTCCTGCCAACACCATGGGGTTAAACCTCACCATGTGTTCCTTCCCAAGGTATTAGCATAATTATCTCTTCCACTCTGAATGTGCACTGGCTGGCTGTGTTCCACCCATCCTGCTTCACAAACCCCACACTATTTATATTTGCTGAAACCAACTTCATCTTCAGCAGTGCCCTTTAAAGGACACGCTCCGTTCCTGCCTGGCCATATGTTTGCCCGGTGAGCTGCTGAGCTCTGCCTTCCCAACGTGCTTCCAAAGGCCAGCACCCAGGCCTGCTGCCCCAGCTGCAGGCTGTGCTCTGCCCTCTGACAGGAGTCATGCAGCCTGCTCGGCTGCTCGGGGCTGGAGGGGAGCAGCCCCTCCTCAGCTCCTTGCTGGCTGTGTGGGAAGGCAGGGGGAAGTCCTCAGACACGGAGGGGATCCCAGGCACTGACTGCCAGCACCAGATACGATTGTCCTGTGGGATTGGCCACCAGCTGTGCAGAGCTTTTGCTCCCAGAAAGTTCTTCTTTCTCTTGACTTCAGCTGGAGAGGAGAATGCTGTGGGGAGACCTGCACACCACAGACAGAATCTTGTGGGATGCAATCTTCTGTGCTGTCCTCACTAAGCAAACTCAGTTCCTGCAGCAGGCACCCTGGAGCCCTGAGCTCTCTGCACCTGGGGCTGTGCAGCCTGCAGAAGAGAAGGCTCCAGGGAGACCTCAGAGCAGCCTGCCAGGACCTGAAGGGCTCCAGGAGAGCTGGGGAGGGACTTTGGACAAGGGCTGGGAGTGCCAGGATGAGGAACAATGGCTTCAGACTGGAAGAAACTGGATTTGGATTGGACATGAGGAAGAAGTTCTTCCCTATGAGGGTGGTGAGGCACAGGAATAGGTTGCTCAGAGAAGTTGTGGAGGCTCCAACCCCAGAATTGTTCAAGGCCAGGCTGGATGAGGCCTTGAGCAAGCTGGGCTGCTGGAAGTGTCCCTGTCCATGCAGAGAGGTTGGAACTAGGTGATTCCTAGGGTCCCTTCCAACCCAAACCATTCTATGACTTTCTGTGCTCATTTCACCACTCCTGGGTTGTGCTGGAACTGGTGAGCAAGGGCAGCACCAGGGAACCAGAGAAGATCAGAGCAAAGAATCTGAAACTCCTTGGAGAGATTTTGATCTGCAGATCACAAAGGAATTCAGTTGTTCCCATCTGAGGGGGTGGAGGTCCTTGGAGCACTCCCAGGGCCCTCTCCACTGAGCTGTTTTCCCCCTCAGCAGTCCTCCCCAGGCACAGGATCCTACACTTGCCCTTGTTGACCTTCAGGAGGTTTCCTTCCCCAGGGCTCACTAAAAGCAGATCACTGACAAATCCCCAGGCAGGAGATGTCTCTTTTCCAGAGCATCCTAGTGGGGAGTCCAGCAAGGCTCTGCTGGCTGCTGCCCTCCTGCTACCCAATGCTCTACATGGAGGTAAACACATTCCTTCCCCAAGAGCCTCTCCAAAGATGCTGCCAACTCTGCCAGCTCCCTCGCAGAGAGCAGCAGCCCTGGGCAGCCTTTGTCTCCACTGCAGTGCTGCTCCTTTCACACAGCTTTTAGCCAGGCTTGGGGAACATTTTTCTTGTGGCTTTGGCTTCCTGTCAATGCACTTTTGAGCTGCAGTTGCTTTGCAAAAGTTGTATTTCCCTCATACTAAGCTTTTGCTTTTCCTGAAAGCCACAGAACCACAGAATTGCTGAGGTTGGAAGAGCCTTCAGGGAGGATCAAGTCCAAGCCCTCTCCCAGAGCTCACAACCCCTCCACTGCTGCTGAAAGGGTCCCAGCAGAGCAGTCCCTCAGCACCACAGCCTCTGACACACCTTGGAGTCTTTGAAACCCCTCCAGGGCTGGGGACTCCACCACCCCCTGGGCAGCCTGGGACAGTGCCTGAGAGCCCTTGCTGGGAAGGAATTGTTCCTAACATCCATCCTGAGCCTCCCCTGGTCTAGTGTGGGGTGTCCCTGCCCATGGCAGGGGGGTTGGAACTAGATGATCCTTGTGGTCCCTTCCAACCCTGAATGAAACTATGAAACTATGAAACTATTTCCTCTGGTCCTCTCACTTGCTGCTTGGGAGCAGAGCCCAACCCCCCCTGGCTCCAGCCTCCTCTCAGGGAGCTGCAGAGAGCAATGAGGTCTCCCTCAGCCTCCTCTGCTCCAGGCTCAACACCCCCAGCTCCCTCAGCTGCTCCTCCCCAACCTTCTTCTCCAGACCCTTCCCCAGCTCTGTTGCCCTTCTCTGGCCCTGCTCCAGCTCCTCAATGTCCTTCCTGGAGTGAAAGGCCCCAGACTGAAGCCAGGATTTGAGGTGTGACCTCCCCAGTGCCCAGTCCAGGAGCACAGTCACATCCCTGCCTCTCTCAGTGAGGTTAGGGGGTTCAGGAGTGGACAAGGCTGCCATGGTGCTGGTTCCATTACTGGATATGAGGTGAGGGGTGGTGAGGAAGAGAATCCACAGGGAATGAGTGTGTGAGCCTGGGCAGGGTTTCAGCAGAGCAGAAACATCTTTGTGACTGAATCTGAAGTGTGGTTATACACAGAGGTCCTCCCCCTGCCACCCATTTTCACTCAGAGGCCTGGGGGAGAAGGATTATTTTCCACCTTGTGCTTTGCATGACCCAGGGAGCCACTGGCTTCCTCAGGTGCTCACAGGTAACCTCCAGAGCTGTGGAGCCCATTGCAGCTGAGGCCTTTCCACCTGCAGCTGTACAGTCACCTCCTGCTTGACTTCTTGCTCTTCATTTAAGCCTCCATCTCCTAGAGCCTTACAATAACACAGAAAGAGACTTCTGGGGATCATTCAGTCCAACTCCCTACCAGAGCAGGGTCACCTAGGGCAGGTCACCCAGGAGCACAATGCCCAGGGGGGGTTGGAAGCTCTCCACACCAGGAGACTCCACAACCTCTCTGGGCAGCCTGCTCCAGGCCTCCAGCACCCTCACAACAAACAACTTTCTCCTCCTGCTCACATCCAACCTCCTGGCTGCCACTCTGTGCCCACTGCCCCTTGTGCTGGCCCTGGGCACCACTCAGCAGAGCCTGGCCCCAGCCTCTTGCCCCCCACAGCTCCTTTAGCTCTTGCTGAGCATTGCTCAGCTGCCCTCTGGGGCTGCTCTTCTGCAGGCTCTCAGCCCCAGGGCTCTCAGCCTTTGCTGCTGCCAGAGCTGCTCCAGGCCCCTCAGCAGCTCTGCAGCCTGCCCTGGACTCTCTCCAGCAGTTCCCTGTCCCTCTGGAGCTGGGCAGCCCAGCACTGGCTCCAGGGCTCCTGATGTGGTCTTACTGGGGCAGAGCAGAGTAGAGGCAGAGGAACCTCCCTTGCCCTGCTGGCCACACTCTTCTTAGTGCACCCCAGGACCCCTTTGGCTTTCATGGCCACCAGGGCACATTTCTGGCTCATGGGGAGCTTGTTGCCCCCCAGCACTCCCAGCTCCTTCTCCCCAGAGCTCTTCCCAGCATCTCTCCCCTCAGCTGTCCTGCTGCAGAGGTTGTTCCTCCCCAGGGGCAGGACCCTGCCCTTGCTCTTGGTGACCTTCATGAGGTTCCTCTCCACATGAGCAATACCCACTGCTGTGCAGCAGTTACAGCTGCCCTGCCCACACCTACCTGCTGCAGAGTCACAGAGATAAAGACAGGGCAGGATGCCTGTCCCATTCTCCTGCCAGGAGGAGCAGGAGGTACCCACAAGGCCACATCAGCATCCTGGTGCACACAGCATGTGCCCTACTGTGCTCCCTGCCTGTGGGTGTGCAGACACAGCCCCACAGAAGAAGCCTCTGAGAACAGCCACTGCTTGGAGCAAGGCCACATTAAAATCACAGTTTTCCATCAGATAAACTCCATTCAGGGAAGGCTTCTGCTAGTTCCTTCTGTTTGTGGGTAGAATAAGCTATGGCTAGAATAAACCCTGCCTGTAAGGATGAGCCAGCACTGTCCCCTTGGAAAGACTTCCATGACACTGTAAAAACCAGAGGTCAAAAAAAAAGTAGGAAATGACTGAGTTGGAGTTCCTGGGAACTGTTAACTCATCCAGCTTAGAGGCTCCTGCTGGAAGGTCTCCAGATGAAAGATCTGCCTGGAGCACTGCTTGGCCAGAGGAGCTCTGGGCATGACTCACTGCTCTGTAGTGATGGAGGCTTGGAGCAGTCCCAGGGTGTGAGAAGCATGCAGCAGCAAATGACAGCTCCAGCAGGTGGGCAGGAAAAGCACTTGAAGGCTGTCCAGGTGAGCCAGGATTTTCTCTTGCCACTGCCAGGGAGCTCCACAAAGCAAATCCTGCTGAGCAATTTGCAGTGCCTCCAGGTGGGAGAAGCAGCAGGCTCCTGCCTGACCTTGCCATGAGAGCAAAACAGAGCATCCCCACAGCTGTGCTGGTGCTGACAGCCTTGGCTGCCCTCAGGGATGCTGCTCAGGAGGATGGGCAGGAGGAGATTTTCCATGGAAGGATGCTGAGGCACTCCTAGGAGGCTCTGCTGATGTGGGTGAGACAGCAGGGAGGGAAGGTCTGGCCCTGCTGTCACTGTCCACATTTAGCCCATATCTGGGGCTAAACTCCAGCAGTTGCTCCATCAGCCAGTGCCCCTCCCCAGCAGAGAAGAGGGATGAGGAGAGGAGGACAAGGCCCATGGGTTAAAATGGGAATGGATTTAACAAAGCAGCCAGAGCAATACCAGTGAAGAGACACTGCCCAGCAGAGGTATGGCAGCCACAGCTGAAGGGAAACCAATCCTCAAGATAAGGAAGAGGAGCAGGGGCAGGAGAAGCTCGAGCAGGGGCAGGAGAAGCTCAAACAAGAGCAGAAGCCAAAGCAAGAAGCCCTCTGGTGCTCAGCAAACTCCCCCCTCTGTACTGAGCAGGACATCTCTGGGCTGGCATCCCCCTGGAGCCAGCTCAGCTCAGCTCAGCTCTCCTGGCTGACTGCAGCCTGCTGCTGGCCTGGGATTGTCCCAGCACACCCACACAGACTCTTTGCTTTCTCCTCCCTTAACTTTCCAACACCTTCAGCATTATGCCCAGGTGGTCCAGAAGGGCAGCAGCAGCCTGGCCTGGATCAGCAATGCTGTGGCCAGCAGGAGCAGGGCAGGGACTGTCCCCTGGGCTGGGTACTGGGGAGGCTGCCCCTTGAGTCCTGGGTTCAGTTTGGGCCTCTCACTCCCAGAAGGACATTGAGGGCTGGAGCAGGGCCAGAGAAAGGCAACAGAGCTGGGGAAGGGTCTGGAGAAGAGGGCTGGGGAGGAGCAGCTGAGGGAGCTGGGGGTGGTGAGCCTGGAGCAGAGGAGGCTGAGGGAGACCTCATTGCTCTCTGCAGCTCCCTGAGAGGAGGCTGGAGCCAGGGGGGGTTGGGCTGTGCCCCCTCATAACAGATGATCTCTGGAGGTGTTCCAGTAATGTGTGGCCATGGCACTGGGGGCCATGGTTTGGTGGCCATGGTGGGGGGGGGTTTGCTGGTTGCACTCAGCCTCAGAGGGGTTTTCCAGGCAACTATTCTCTGAGTCTATAAATCATTTTCAGGGGTGTTGAGCTGCAGTGAGCTGCCACAGCCCTGCTCAGGCAGGGTGAGCTGTGCCTGGCAGGGCTGCCACGGAGTAACAACCCTGGGCCTGAGCTGGGCTGGGGGCAGCATTTCCACCCCTCCTCCTGCTACCGTGTGGCCGCAGGAAGCGACTGCAGCTGCCTGCATCCCCACACCTCAGCCGGGAACAGCTGCACCTGCTCTGCCTTCCCCGCACAAGGGCTAGGATTAATTAGCATCTGATTTGTGCTTGCAAAATCCTGTTAAAAGCCCCCTGTGGGATGTGCAGCTCCTGTGCTGGGCGCTCCGTGGCTGCTCCTCCAGAGCGGCAGAGCCCCGCAGGCGCCGGCACAGAGCGCAGCGGCAGCCCGGGGCCGGCGGACCCCAGCCCGCCTGCAGCCGGGAAGCTGCTGGGGAGGCAGAGCCGGGCTGGAGGCAGAGCCTGCGTGGAAAATCACAGTTCTGTGAGCAGAGCGGGGCTTGGCTGGCGTGGGATCCCGGAGAACAGGGCCATTCACTCTTAATGAGGATTAAAATAACTCCTGAATAGCTGCCTTATTCCCCGAGCATCCTGCTCAATGGATGAGTCACAGGATTACAGCTGAGAAGTAGGGCTGGAACAAAACCCTGACATCAGGAGAGCAGAGGAAGGCTTGGGGGGCAGCCCTTCAGCTGCCGTTCCCAGCCCTTGCCACGTCTGACATCCTGACTCGGAGCTCCACCTGGGTGGCTTTGCCTTGGGTGCCCCCTGGCACTGCCCCTGCCCGGGGGCTCAGCTGGCAGGGGGATCGTTGGGCAGGTGCTGCAGAGCACGCTGCGAGCTGCGAACGCACAGCACGGAGTGGAAAGCAATTAGTGACTGGCTAAAGCACACCCAGGACAGCTGGGGTGCAGCCACCTATTAGGCTAATTACTCAGATGCTCATCACCTCTGATGAGCCATGGCAGAGCCCTGCCTGGCTGGGCAGGCCTCGGTGAGCTGAGTCTCCCCACTGCTACCCCACCCAACCCCCCCGGGACGGCCTCCAGTGCTGGGAGCTGTCTGCCACCGTCTGCCTCCTCGGAGCTGATGGCCAAAGGCTTTGGCTCGCAGAGGGTTGATTCCTGCTGCCCTCCCCCAGGCAGCCTGCTCAGCTTTGCTTGACCAGCACAGCAGCAGTTAAAGGAGGTTTTGCTCAAGGGTTCTCCTCTGGACTGCAAATTGTGGCTGGGAAACGCCAGCGAGGGGCAGGCAGATGACAAATGAGTAGCTTCATGCCAGAAGTATTTACATCCTCAGTTCTGGGGCTGCCTTCCTCCTTGCCTTCGGGGGCTGCATTGCTCTCAGTTCCTGAAGCCAGAAGTCTTTTGTTGTACTTAAGGACTGTGGGAGATTAGCCTTGAAAGGGATTGGGTTCTTTGTTCTCTCTCTCTTCATTAGTGCAGATGCCAAACTCCTATCTTGTCATCAGCAAAATAAACTGCTGCTTACCTCCTCCTCCGGAGAGCTCAGCTGGGGAGCAAGGCTGAAGCAAATGCTGAGGCTGCTGCAAAGACCAGGGGGGCAGAATCATGGGATGGTAGGGGTTGGAAGGGTCCAACCCCCCTGCCAGAGCAGGGTCACCCAGGGCAGGGCACAGAGGAGACTCCAGAGCCTCTCTGGGCAGCCTGCCCCAGGCCCCCAGCACCCTCACACCAAAGAAGTTTCTCCTCCTGCCCAGATGCAACCTCCTGGGTTGCAGCTTGTACCTCCATCACTGGGCACCACCACTAAGAGCCTGGCAGCTTCATCCTGCCCCTACCCCTCAGCCATTTACAGACATTGTTCAGGTCCCTCCTCAGCCTTCTCTGCTCCAGGCTGAACAGCCCCAGGGCTCTCAGCCTTTCCTCACAGAAGGGAAGGATTTGTGTGGCAGGGGCTGCTGGCTCCTCTTCAGTCCCTTGCCCTGGTCTGTTGGCTGTGGCTTTCAGAGCAGTTCCCAGGCTGGAATGAGCATTGTAGGACTCCTGCAGATGCTGGTGTGGCTGCCAGTGCTGCCATGTCTTAAAGCCCCCTTGCTTTGCAGTCTTGATAAGGAGCCTGAACAGGAGAAGCAGGCTGGAAAGCACAGGAGTCTGGGTGCACAAGCTCACAAGTGCATCCCACCACAGGCTCCTCTCTCCCAGCTCAGCACTTGCATTTCCAGAGCAGTGGATCCTGGGTCCACCTGCACACCACAGACAGAATCTTGTGGCATGTAGCCTTTTGTCCTGTCCTCACTAAGCAAACTCATTTCCTGCAGCAAGCACCCCGAAGCCTTTAGAACAGCTCTCTGTCCATAAGCAGCTCCTGGGCTTGCTCAGTCTGGAGAAGAGAAGGCTCCAGGGAGACCTCAGAGCAGCCTGCCAGGACACGAAGGGCTCCAGGAGAGCTGGGGAGGGACTCTGGACAAGCGCTGGGAGTGCCAGGATGAGGAACAATGGCTTTGAGCTGGGAGAGGGGAGGCTGAGAGTGGAGAGGAGGAAGAAATTGTTGGCAGTGAGGGTGGGGAGAGCCTGGCACAGGCTGCCCAGGGAGGCTGTGGCTGTGCCCTGCCTGGAGGTGTTCAGGGCCAGGCTGGCTGAGGCCTTGAGCAAGCTGTGCTGGTGGGAGGTGTCCCTGCCCAGGGCAGGGGGTTGGAGCTGGGTATTGTTGAAGGTCCCTTCCACCCCAACCCATTCTGTGATTGCCCCAGCTGGCAGAGGGGCTGGCAGCAGTGGTTTCCCTTCTTCCAGTGAGGTGCCTGATGCTTTCTGCTGGTTCTGGTGTCTGACCCCTCCTCCAGCTCTGCTCCATAGTCCTGACTCAGGGTCTGGCAATTCCCAGCACTGGGAATCCTTTCTTTCCCTGATGGAGCTTCCTAGGCAATGGCTTTAAGCTCAGCCCCTGGCCTGCAGCACAGCCACTGCTGCCTGCCTGGCAGGTAACAGCCACAGCTCCTGGAACTGGAGAGGTGCAGGAGGCTCAGCCATCAGCTCAGAGCATTCCCCTTGCTGGGGAGGGGGCTGCAGGGGCTGCAGCCCTGGAAGGTGGAGCCCAGAGCTGTGTTTGGCTGCAGGATCAGCTCAGGCATGGGGAATGGTTCAGTGCTGGACTGGTTTGGATGCTGCTTCTAAAGCATTTGGGAGTGTTAGAGGGAAGGGTTAGGGAAAGGATAAAAGAGAAAAGGAAAAAAAAGGGAAAGGAAAGGAAAAGGAAGAGGAAGGAGGAGGAGAGGAAGAGAGGGAAGGAGAAAGGGAGAGGAGGGAGAGGGGAAGGGAAAGGGAAAAGGGAGAGAAAGGGGAAAAGGGGAAAAAAGGAAAGGAAGGGAAAGGGAAGGGGAAAGGAAGGGAAAGGGAAGGGGAAAGGAAGGGGAAGGGAAGGGGAAAGGAAGGGGAAGAGAAGGGGAAAGGAAGGGAAAGGGAAGGGGAAAGGAAGGGAAAGGGAAGGGGAAAGGAAGGGAAAGGGAAGGGGAAGGGTAGGGGAAAGGGAAGGGGAAAGGAAGGGGAAGGGGAAGGGAAGGGGAAAGGAAGGGAAAGGAAAGGGGAAAGGGAAGGGGAAGGGAAGGGGAAAGGAGGGGAAAGGAAGGGGAAAGGGAAGGGGAAGGGTAGGGGAAAGGGAAGGGGAAAGGAAGGGGAAGGGGAAGGGAAGGGGAAAGGAAGGGAAAGGAAAGGGGAAAGGGAAGGGGAAGGGAAGGGGAAAGGAAGGGAAAGGGAAGGGGAAAGGGAAGGGGAAGGGAAGGGGAAGGGAAGGGGAAAGGAAGGGGAAGAGAAGGGGAAAGGAAAGGGGAAAGGAAGGGAAAGGGAAGGGGAAAGGGAAGGGAAAAGGAAGGGAAAGGGAAGGGGAAAGGAAGGGAAAGGGAAGGGGAAAGGAAGGGAAAGGGAAGGGGAAGGGAAGGGGAAAGGGAAGGGGAAAGGAAGGGGAAGGGGAAGGGAAGGGGAAAGGAAGGGAAAGGAAAGGGGAAAGGGAAGGGGAAGGGAAGGGGAAGGGAAGGGGAAAGGGAAGGGGAAAGGTAAGGGAAAGGGAAGGGGAAGGGAAGGGGAAAGGAAGGGGAAAGGAAGGGGAAGAGAAGGGGAAAGGAAAGGGGAAAGGAGGGGAAAGGAAAGGGGAAAGGAAGGGAAAGGGAAGGGGAAAGGAAGGGGAAAGGAAGGGAAAGGGAAGGGGAAAGGAAGGGGAAAGGAAGGGAAAGGGAAGGGGAAAGGAAGGGAAAGGGAAGGGGAAAGGAAGGGGAAGGGAAGGGGAAAGGGAAGGGGAAGGGAAGGGGAAAGGGAAGGGGAAGGGAAGGGGAAAGGAAAGGGGAAAGGAAGGGGAAGGAAAGGGGAAAGGAAGGGGAAGGGAAGGGGAAAGGAAGGGGAAGGGAAGGGGAAAGGAAGGGGAAGGGAAGGGGAAAGGAAGGGGAAGGGAAGGGGAAAGGAAGGGAAAGGGAAGGGGAAAGGAAGGGAAAGGGAAGGGGAAAGGAAGGGAAAGGGAAGGGAAGGGGAAAGGAAGGGGAAGGGAAGGGGAAAGGAAGGAAAAAGGAAGGGAAAAGGAAGGGGAAATAAGACTCATTTGAGGTGAGATGGGAAGCTGCTCAGGCCCAGCAGACAGTTGTGATCCTCTTCAGGTGCAATTGTGCTCAGAGGAGACACAAGGGCAGCCCAGAGGCAGGCTGTGAGGCAGCGGCTGGAGCGGTGTTCCGGGAGGGAGAAGCCTCAGCCGCTCGCCCTCGGGACCAATTACGGTGCTTGAGCTGCGCGCCGCTGTTAAACGCTTTGGTCTCCGGCCGGCGAGCGTCTCCCGGTAACCTCTCCTCTGTCAGCTCCTGCCGCGTGTGAGCAACCTCAGCCGAGGAGAGGACAAACACTTTCGATCTGTGGATGTTTTCTGTGATTTGATTTGGAAATGAGCTTTGTGGCTGCAGCTTCTCGCTGCCCATCCCTTCCTTGTGTGCCTGCAGCAGGCTGAAACCCAGCGGCAGGGCAAGCAGAGGCTCCCGTGCGAGGCGGGGGGGGAGGCTCCCGGGGCAAGATCTCCCTCGCTGGGGCTTACAGGGGAGAAGTAGCTGTGGAGCAATCCAGTGCTGCTCAGCGAACCCCCCAGCTGCAAATGTCAAGGCGAGGTCATCGGCAAGCAGAGGAGGCTCATTACTCACAGCCTCGTTTGCAAGTTGCAAACCCCGATTCAATTGCTTATAAATAAGGCAATAAATGGTGGGGAAAGCAGGCAGTGGGATAGGGGCTGACACCGAGTGCAGCGCGGGCCAGCAATGCGCCCTGGCGGCAGCGGGGGCCTCCAGCAGCCTGGGCTGCTCCGGGAGGAGTGCTGCCAGCAAGTCGAGGCAACTGAGCCTCCTCCCCTGGCACTGCTGAGAACCACACAACCAGAGAATGAGAGAATGGGTTGGAGAAGGCCTCTGAGCTCAGCCAGTCCAACACCAACCCAACCTCACCACGGCCACCAACCCATGGCCCCAGGAGCCATGGCCACAGCTTGCTGCAACACCTTCCACACCTTTCTTCAACAGCTGGTGCTGGAACCCAGTACAGGAGAGACCTGGAGAAACTGCAGTGGGTCCAGCAAAGGATCAGGAAGGTGCTTAAGGGAGAGGAGCACCTGTTGCAATGGGAGAAGCTGAGCCCTGGGTCTGTTCATGCTGGGGAGGAGAGGGCTTGGGGGGATCTCAGCAATGCTTGGAAGTAACTGAGAGTGAGTAGAGAAGACTGAGCCAGGCTCTTCTGGAGAGGAGGAGGCTGAGGGAGACCTCACTGCTCTCTGCAGCTCCCTGAGAGGATGCTGCAGCCAGGTGGGGGTTGGACTCTGCTCCCCAGTCTCAGGTGACAGAAGGAGAGGAACTGGCCTGAATTGTGCCAGGGGAGGCTGAGGGTGGAGAGGAGGAGAAATGTCTTTGCTGCAAGGGACTGGCAGAAGCTGCCCAGGGAGGTGGTGGAGTCCCCATGGCTGGAGGTGTTCCAGCAAGCTGTGGCCATGGCTCCTGGGGCCATGGGTTTGGTGACCATGCTGGGGTTGGGTTGATGGTAGGACTGGATGATCTCAGAGGGCTTTTCCAACCCAAACAACTCCATGGTTCTATGATGCTATGATCAGTGACTGGGAAGTGTACATCCACTTCACTCTGCACTAGAATCAGAAAGTCATTAGGGTTGGAAAAGGCCTCTAAGATCATCCAGTCCAACCATCAACCCAACTGCCATCACCACTAGGCTGTGTTCTGAAGCACCTCCTCTTGCACACCTCCAGGCAGGGGACTCCACCACCTCCCTGGGCAGCCTCTGCCTCTGACCACTCTTGCAGCAAGAGAGTTTTCCTCATCTCCAACCTGAACCCCCCAGGGGCACAGCTTAATCCTGGCCCCAGTCTGTATTCCAGGCTCGAGAATGACTTAGGTCAGCTGGAGAGAGCACAGGATGCCAGAAGGACAATTAGCAAAGGCAAAGCAAGTTTTATGGAGGAGCATAGAGGAAATGGCTTTGTTTAACTTGAAGAATAAAGTCAAGGGAACACAGAGTCATAGCTTTGTCAGAAAGAGCCACTGCAGACAGGAGGGGAATGGTCTCCGTGTCCCTGGCAGACAGGAGAGAAGCAATTAACCTAACAAAGCAGCAAGGAGGACCTGGGGAAACATCTGCTGGGGAGAAAGTGAAGTATCAAAGGCAGGTTTCTAAGAACAGCAGAGCAGACCTCAGGCCAGGCCATGCTGCCCCAGGAGGGCACTAGAGCTGGAGCAGGAGTCACTTGAACACAGGCATGAGGAGCTCTGCAATGAGCAGCTGAGGGAGCTGGGGGTGTTGAGCCTACAGCAGAGGAGGCTGAGGGAGACCTCATTGCTCTCTGCAGCTCCCTGAGAGGAGGCTGCAGCCAGGGGAGGGTTGGGCTCTTCTCACATGCAGCAAGTGAGGACCAGAGGAAATGGCCTCAGGTTGTGCCAGTGGAGGCTCAGGTTGGATGTTAGGAACAATTCCTTCCCAGCAAGGGCTCTCAGGCCCTGTCCCAGGCTGCCCAGGGAGGTGGTGGAGTCCCCAGCCCTGGAGGGGTCTGAGAGCTGTGTGGCTGTGGTGCTGAGGGCTGTGGTGCTGAGGGCTGTGGTGCTGAGGGCTGTGGTGCTGAGGGCTGTGGCTCAGTGGCAGTGGCTGAGCAGCAGGGGTGGCTCTGTGAGCTGTGGGTGATCCTGGGCTGTCTGAGCTCAGAGGGCTCTCCCAGCCTCAGCAGTTCAGCTGTGCTGTGCTTCTGTGATGTTGTTGTTGTGGTTCTGGTCAGAGTGGCAGAGTCTGTTGTGTAGTTTGGGCTGAAGCCTCCACGCTGCTGGGAGATGGATCAGTGGGGCAGGGGCTGTGAGGTTCCAGCAGCTCCCAAGGACCCCCCCCGATGCTGAAACACAGCTGTGGTTTGTTCCTGCCTGGACCTGCTCCTTACCTTTGCAGCTAACTCTTCATTTGCAGGCTCAGCAGAGGGGCAGCACTTTCCCATTACCATGTGCTGTTCTCCTTGCATCTGGAGTCTGCAGCACATGAACAGAATCTTCTGCTTTCTGAGGCATTTTCCTGTGCTTTCTTTAATCCTGCTGAGCTTTCCTGTGAGTGCTGGGAGCTGTAATTATCACTGCAGATCCGGGGGGGGCTGCTCAGCTCTTTCTCACAGGTTTCTTTTGTTGTTGTTTGTTTGTGTCTGTGACTTTCAGATGACCAGGAACAAAATTATAACCACCTGATACTAGACAGTGCCACCCAGACACCTACACATGGTAAGAGACCCCGAAGAGCAAAATTACACACTGCTGTAACTTTCCTCTGCCAGCCAGTGCCCTTTGCTGGCCCCCAGGCATGTTCAGTGTTAGCAGGAAGGCTGTGCTGGGGCGGGGGGGGGGCAGGAGGGATGGCTTCCATGAGCATGAACCATGGGAGCACAGTGCAGTGTGCCACTGCTCACAGTCTGACCCCTCAGCCCTCTGTGTCCCCCTGTCTGCTTGCTCCTGTCTCCCCCCGTGTCAGCAAAGTGCTCCCAGGTTTAACCAGCCCAGACTGCTCGAGCTGGGGCTGTCCCTGCTGGCTGCAGGGGGCTGGGCTGGGCTGTGGTGAGCTTCCAGGGCCCCTTTCAATCCAGCCTGTGGGTCTGTGAAAACAGACCAAATGATGGCCAAAGACAAGTCCGTCACAGCATCACAGAAGGGGTTGGAAGGGACCCTAAAGATCATCCGGTTTCACCCCCTGGCCATGGGCAAGGTGCCTTGAGCCCCTCCAGGGAGGGACATCCACAGCCTCCCTGGATGTCCTTGTGTCAGTCAGTGCTGCCTCTGTGTGTCTCTAAGCCAGGCTGGAAGGACAGTGGGCATCAGGCTGCTGAGCTCTGTGGCCAGAGCTGGAGCTCACAGCTAAGCCCAAGCTGCCCAGCCCATCCTGGTGTGGTCTGGCTGGGGTAGGCTGCTGCTGTCCCTCACCCACTGCCCAATGTCTCTCTGGCTTCCACAGTGCAGCACAGGCAAAGACCTTGCAGAGATCCAGGCCTCCCCCTGCCCACCTTCATAAGCAGAGGTTCCTCTCCCTCAAGCACTCCCAGGGGCTGCTTTCACATCTGCCAAACCCTCTTCAGCCTGTTGTGGAACCAGGCCAGTGTCTGTGGGCCCAGGAACTTCAGAAACCCAGAGCACCTTCTGGGGTCTGTGGCCTGTGCCATGGACTAGCACTGACCTGCCCCTGTGGCCTCAGGAGGTGTCTGGGGCAGCCTATCCCCACCTGGCCATGCCTCTAAGGGGTCAGGGCAGCCCTTCCAGAGCTCCTCCAAAGCTTCCCTGGGTCTTTGTCCCCAAAGAGCTTCCTCTGTGTTCATGCCTCTCTGACAGGGCTCCAGCGAGCTCTGAGAGCCTGGATGGCCATTGCTCCCAGCTCTGCAGGCGGCTCAGCACATTTATTGTCACCTCTCTAGCCTCCCTCCGACTTCACAGCCCTGGGGATCCCCCTGGCATCCTTTAGCCAGTTCCTGCTGTTCAAAGGCACTCCTTTGGTTTCCCCTTCCTTTCCACTATCTCATCCCAACCTGGAGATGTTTCTTCACTTCTTCCCTGGCCAGAAGCCCTGCCCCCCTCTGCTCAGCTCTTCTGCCTCCTCTGGCTTAGCTCCCTCCTCCTCCTGATCTTCCTTGCCCCAGGCCAGCAGCTGATCCCTCCCTGCACCCCAGCCCAATCAGCTGCAGCTTGCTGGTTGCACCCAAAGGCAGAGCAATCACTGCTGCCCAGGGCAGTGCTTCCCCTGTGCCACCAACCAAACCCCAGCCCCAGCTCCTCTCTGCTTCCTTCCCTCTTCTGCTGCTACCTTGTCTTGGCCTTGTCGTTGTTCTCCCCTCCACCCTTTGCCTGTGATGAGTTCCTCCAGCATGTGCAGCTGGAACCTCCCTTCTGCTGGGAAGCCAGCC
This sequence comes from Melanerpes formicivorus, assembly GCF_026170545.1. NCBI lineage: Eukaryota > Metazoa > Chordata > Aves > Piciformes > Picidae > Melanerpes > Melanerpes formicivorus. Next base: position 13,797,664 of record NW_027142373.1, read on the forward strand.
AGTCTTGGGGCAGTCTCACCCTTCCCACAGCCCTGCTGCTCTGGATCTGTCACCCTTTTGGTTCAGCCTTCTGTTGGTAATGCAGAAACTTCATCTTGATAACTACCCTGGACCTGGGTTATGGTGAGTTTGGCCTTCCAGTACAGAATGTCCAAGCTGCTTTCCTGCAAAGAAATGGCTTGGAGGACAAAGGCCTTGGGGGTGCTGGGGGGAGCAGCTGGGCAGGAGCCAGCAATGGGCACTGGCAGCACAGGAGGCCAAGGGCAGCCTGGGCTGCAGCCAAAGCAGTGTGGCCAGAGCTGGAGAGAGAGGATCCTGCCCCTCTGCTCTGCTCTGGGGAGCCCTCCCCTGCAGGGCTGGGGCCAGATATGGGACAACCAACACAGGAAGGACCTGGAGCTGCTGGAGAGGGTCCAGAGGAGGCCACAAAGATGATCAGAGGGCTACAGAACCTCTGCTATGGGGACAGGCTGAGAGAGTTGGGGTTGTGCAGCCTGGAGAAGAGAAGCTCCAGGGAGCCCTCAGAGCTGCAGTTCAATACCTGCAGGGGAGCTGCAGGCAGCTGGGGAGGGACTGCTCAGAAGGGCTGTGGGGATAGGCCCAGGGGCAATGGTTTGGAACTGGAGCAGGGCAGAGTTAGGTTGGAGCTCAGGAGGAAGTTCTGCCCAGGGAGGCTGGGGAGACACTGGCACAGGCTGCCCAGGGAGGTGCTGGAGGCTCCAGCCCTGGAGCCTGGCTGTGTCCCTGGGCAGCCTGCTGTGGCTGGAGCTGTCCCTGCTGCCTGCAGGGGGTGGACAGGATGCCCTTGGAGGCTCCCTTCCCACCTGCTGCAATCTGTGAATCTGTGACGAGTGCTCTTGAAAAGGTCACCTGAACCCTTTGGAGTTTCCCCTTGCTCGAGGGTGGCTCAGGCAGCTCCCCCAAGCCCCTTTCTCACAGCAGTATTGGGGTGGTTTCCATCTCCCAATAGCCATGGGAGAAGCAATGGCAGCTTCAGAGCAGGCAGTGGCACAGGAGCATTTTCTGCCCCCAGCACCAGGCCCTGCAGGCTGATGATTTTGTTGACACTTTCACTTTCCTGAGAGAAAGAAAAGAAGAAGAAGCTGGAGTGATGGGGCTGGGATTGTGAGGTCTCCTCTCTGCTCCTGCTGCTTGTTCTTTACTCCTAGCACAGGCTGGCTTCTGAGCTCTGCTGCAGCAGGGCCAGCCTTGAGCAGAGGCTCTGAGCAGAAGTGTCAGTGTAGTTCCAGCAGGTCCCTGCTGCTCTCAGCAGCTCCAGGTAGCAGCCTGTGCTGGAGGTCACAGAATCACAGGCCCTGGGGGGAAAAGATCTGAAGCTCATTGGGGCCAGGCACAACCTAACCTCTCCCTGGGCACAGCTGCCAGGCTGTGGCCCTGAGCTCCTCAGGAAAAGCTTTTTGAAGGCTTCCATGGATGGGGACTCCAGGACCTCCCTGGGCAGCCAGTGCCCAGAGAGCCTTTGCTGGGAAGGAGTCTTTCCTAATGTCCAACCTAGCCCTCCCCTGGTGCACCTTGAGGCCATTTCCTCTCATCCTGTCACTTGGTCCTTGGGAGCAGAGCCCAACCCCCCCCCGGCTCCAGCCTCCTCTCAGGGAGCTGCAGAGAGCAATGAGGTCTCCCTCAGCCTCCTCTGCTCCAGGCTCAACACCCCCAGCTCCCTCAAAGAACTTGTGGTCAGCTTCCCCAGCTTTGTTGCCCTTCTCGGGACTTGCTCCAGCTCCTAGTGGCCCAGGGAGGTGGTGGAGTCCCCATCCCTGGAGGTGGTTAGGAAGAGCCTGGATGAGGCTCTTGGTGCCATGGTTGAGTTGATCAGATGGTGCTGGGTGAGAGGGTGGACTGGATGATCTGATCTCAAAGGTCTTTTCCAACCTGGTCTGGTCTACTCTACTCCACTCTACCCTATCCCACCCTACCCTACCCTATCCTATCCTATTTTAGTGGTTTGAGCCTTAACTGAGAGTTAAAAGCTCAAATGGGGAAAAGGCTGAGAATCTCTTCCCCACTTCCCCCCCCTGCCTCCTCCCTCCAAACAGGGAGAGGAGAAAAAAAAAGGGTAAGGAGCAAATCCACTTAGCAACAATCTGGAGTCAGCTTGGAAGCAGAGAGGCAAAGAATTTTTCTTTAAACTATATATATAACAATAACAGGGAAAAATAGGTTCACAAGGGCAAGGAACAAGAATGGATGGGAGGGGGACAGAAAAGAATAATACAGAACCAGTCTGTCTCTGAGGAGGTGCAGAGGCAGCAGGGAGAAGGATCAGGTCCGGCCACGTGGCTGAGGAGCAGGAGGGCAGCTGCAGTAGCTCTCATCCAGCAGAGGCAGGAGCCAAAAAGGAGATCCAACAGCTATGAGGTCCTGCTTTTTATACCCTAGCTGGGCAGGGAGGGGGGAGTGGAACAGCCTCAGCTTTCCCAGGGGAAACGCCCTGCAGGGAGGGTAAAGTACCCACAAGCCTCCCCCTGCTTGCTTCTTTTGTTTGCAGAAAGAGGCCTTAACCCACCACACCTATCCTATCCTACCCTGTCCTATCCTACCCTGTCCTATCCTACCCTATCCTATCCTACCCTACCCTATCCTATCCTCTCCTATCCTCTCCTATCCTCTCCTATCCTATCCTATCCTATCCTATCCTATCCTATCCTATCCTATCCTATCCTATCCTATCCTATCCTACTCTGTCCTATCCTGTCCTATCCTATCCTACCCTATCCTACCCTATCCTATCCTATCCTGTCCTATCCTTCGTGGAGTCATGAGCCCAAAGCTGAACCCAGCACTCAAGCTGTGGCCTCCCCAGTGCCCAGCCCAGGGGCACCATCCCTGCCCTGCTCCTGCTGCCCACAGCATTGCTGCTCCAGGCCAGGCTGCTGCTGCCCTTCTTGCCCCCCTGGGCACTGCTGGCTCCTCTTCAGCTGCTGCCCCCCAGCACCCCCAGGTCCTCGTCCAGCATCAGTTTCCAGGCACTTCCCCTAAGCCTGGAGCCTTCATGGGGCTGCTGTGGCCCCAGGGCAGGACCCAGCTCCTGGCCTTGCTGAGGCAGGTGAAGGTAACCTTCCTGTGCCCTGGCAGATGTGCTTCCTTGTGTGCTTGAGAGAGAACACTCAGAGCAGACCCACTCATGGTCTTGGGTTAGAAGCCCTCCCTTTCCTCCCCTCATTCCTTTGCTGGGTTGCACAGAGGGAGCTGGGGGAGCTGGCTGCAGCTCCCTGTGTGACTCAGGGATGTTTTAGCCCAAGGTGGCCATATGGCCACGGATGCTTTTCTTCCTGGTATTGATTTGTGCTATGGCTGCTGGGCCCCAGCTTGCTGAGTCTCAAAAGAGATTTGGATGTTTCAAACAAAGCAGCAAAAGAGCTTGAAGGATCCACAACAGCTGCTGGAACTCTGGGACAGTTCCACAACTCCCCAGGGGGAAGTTATTTCCCTTCCTGGGTAGGATGTGGTGGAGATTTGCTGTGTGATTATCCACAGGTGCTGCACCTGGGGCAGGGCAACCCTCAGCACCCATCCAGGCTTGGGGCTGATGAGACTGAGAGCAGCCCTGCAGGGAAGGCCTTGGGGGTGCTGGGGGGGAGCAGCTGGGCAGGAGCCAGCAATGGGCACTGGCAGCACAGGAGGCCAAGGGCAGCCTGGGCTGCATCCAAAGCAGCATGGCCAGAGCTGGAGAGAGAGGATCCTGCCCCTCTGCTCTGCTCTGGGGAGCCCTCACCTGCAGGGCTGGGGCCAGACATGGGACAACCAACACAGGAAGGACCTGGAGCTGATGGAGAGGCTCCAGAGGAGGCCACAAAGATGATCAGAGGTTGCAGAACCTCCCCTGTGGGGCCAGGCTGGGAGAGCTGGGGCTGTGCAGCCTGCAGAAGAGAAGGCTCCAGGGAGACCTCAGAGCAGCCTTCCAGTACCTGAAGGGCTCCAGGAGAGCTGGGGAGGGACTCTGGACAAGGGCTGGGAGTGGCAGGATGAGGAACAATGGCTTTGAGCTGGGAGAGGAGATTGCATATTAGGAAGAAATTCTTTACTGGACACAGCTGGCTCTGGGCTGCCAGGGACCAGTGCTGGCTCCCTGGGACTTTGTCACCCACTGACACCCCCATGGCCTTCTCCTGCAGGCTGTCCTTGAGCCACTCCTCACCCAGCCTGCATTTGTGCTTGGGATTGCCCTGGCACAGGTGCAGGACCTTGTACTCTTAGCTGCAAAAGAACAAATCAAAGAGGATGAGCACAGGCAGGGGGCAGGAACCAGGGAAAACCAGACTGGGCCTTAGCTCTCTGGGCTGTTCAGCTTCCCCTTCAGGTTCCTAGAGTGAAAAAAACAGACCCTTGGTTCTCACCTGGCTTGGTGGTTGCCTGTCTTGTGTGGCCATGAGATCACTGATGTGATTACACTGAACTCTTCTGATGCAGGAAGGAATAGCTGCTAATTAGTGCTGGGATCTCATGTAATCTGTGCTGTCAGGCTGCTGTAACCTAATTAGCACAGAGCTCTTCACAGCACAGCTAACAGGGGGAAGAAAAGCTCCCTTTGCTCCCTGCCTGGTAGCACAGAGGGCTTGTGGAGGGGTAAATCATGGAACCCCAGCATGGGGGGGCTGGAAGGGACCTCTGAAGGTCTTCCAGTCCGACCCCCTGCTCAAGCACACAGCAGCTTGCCCAGGATCACAATGCCCAGGATCAGCTCTTCTGCAGGCTCTCAGCCCCAGGGCTCTCAGCCTTTGCTGCTCCCAGAGCTGCTCCAGGCCCCTCAGCAGCTCTGCAGCCTGCCCTGGACTCTCTCCAGCAGTTCCCTGTCCCTCTGGAGCTGGGGAGCCAGCACTGAAATGGTTTCCTGTTCTGTGTTTGGAAAACCTGCTATGTTGGGCAGAGGTCAAGAGGAGGCCACAAAGCTGATTCAAGGACAGCTCTGCTATGAGGGTGTTCAGCCTGGAGAAGTCTCCAGGGGGACCTTAGAGCTGCCTCCCAGGAAGGCTGCAGAGAGACTTTTCCTGAGGGTGTCTGGGGACAGGACAAGAGGAATCATAGACTCATAGGAAGGGACCTCAAGGCTCAGCCAGTGCCAGCCCCCTGCCAGGGGCAGGGCCACCTCACACCACAGCAGGTTGCTCACAGCCACCTCCAGCCTGGCTGCAAACACCTCCAGGCAGGAGGCTTCCACCACCTCCCTGGGCAGCCTGGGCCAGGCTCTCACCATCCTCCTGGGGAACAACTTCTTCCTCACAGCCAATCTCAATCTCCCCACTTCTAGTATTGCTCCATCCCCCCGCAGTCCTGTCCCTCCCTCACCCCCCTCCAAAGTCCCTCCCCAGCTTTCTTGGAGCCCCCTGCAGATCCTGGAAGGCCACAATGAGGTCTCCTGGGAGCCTTCTCCTCTCCAGCCTGCACAACCCCAACTCCCTCAGGCTGTGCTCACAGCAGAGCAGCTCCAGCCCTCTGCTCCTCCTCCTGGCCCTTCTCTGGACACCTTCCAGCCCCTCCAGAGCCTTCCTGGCACAGAGGCTCCAGAGCTGGCCCCAGAGCTGCAGCTGTGGCCTCAGCAGAGTGGAGCAGAGGGGCAGAATCCCCTCCCTGGCCCTGCTGGCCACACTTCTCTTGCTGCAGCCCAGGCTCTGCTTGGCTCTCTGGGCTGCAAGTGCTCCCTGCTGGCTCCTGCTGAGCTTCTCCTCCCCCAGCACCCCCAAGGCCTTTTTCTCCAGGGCTGCTCTGCAGCCAGTCCCTGCCCAGCCTGTATCAGTGCCTGGGATTGCCCTGAATGGTTTGGAGCTGAGGCAGAGCAGGGTTAGAGTGGAGCTGAGGAAGAAGTTCCTCAGTAGGAGGCTGGTGAGACTCTGGCACAGGCTGCCCCAGGGAGACTGTGGCTGCCTTCTCCCTGGGGGTGTTCAAGGCCAGGCTGGATGAGGCCTTGGGCAACCTGAGCTAGCTGAGAGGTGTCCCTGCCCAGGGCAGAGAGGTTGGAGGAGCAGAGCTCTGAGGTCCCTTCCTGCCTAAACCCTTCTCCAAGTCCATGATTTTGTGTGGGAAAGGTGGAGCTGAGTGCTGTGGTGCTGGTTCCTAAATACAGCTCAGTTCTGCCTGTGAGTTTCAGCTCAGCCCTTCAGTGGCTGGCTGTATCCTGCTCAGCTCTCCAGTCTTTGTGCACACCAGGCACATGCAATTATTTCCCTATCAAACCATTCCAATGTGACTGAAAAGAAGGAGCTGGAGGCAGCGTGGCAGCAGCTGTAACTGAGATGTGTATTGACTGCCTGGGCCCAGTGTCTGTAAAGCTTAACACTTGATTTTGTCACTGCTGCTGCAATCTAATCTCATTCTGTTTAGTGCATATTTAATTATGCTCCCCCAAAGAGTCAGGTAGCAGCAGTTGTTACATCCATCCAGGCAGCACCGAAGGATGGAGCGAGCAGGGAGCTCTCAGCATCGTGTTTCTGGCAGCCCACAGCAGCTGCTGAGCAGCTCTGAAAGCACAGCCCCTGGAAAACCACCAGGAGCAAGGAGTGGCTTCAGGAGCTTCATTTGGCCAAGTGCTGCTCCAGAGGAGATGGCAGGGTCTGATGGAGACAAGTTCCCTTTGAGAGCTGCAGTTGTGAACCTGAAACAGATTCCTATGGATGAGTTTGGGTTCACCCTCTCCTCTCCTCTCCTCTCCTCTCCTCTCCTCTCCTCTCCTCTCCTCTCCTCTCCTCTCCTCTCCTCTCCTCTCCTCTCCTCTCCTCTCCTCTCCTCTCCTCTCCTCTCCTCTCCTCTCCTCTCCTCTCCTCTCCTCTCCTCTCCTCTCCTCTCCTCTCCTCTCCTCTCCTCTCCTCTCCTCTCCTCTCCTCTCCTCTCCTCTCCTCTCCTCTCCTCTCCTCTCCTCTCCTCTCCTCTCCTCTCCTCTCCTCTCCTCTCCTCTCCTCTCCTCTCCTCTCCTCTCCTCTCCTCTCCTCTCCTCTCCTCTCCTCTCCTCTCCTCTCCTCTCCTCTCCTCTCCTCTCCTCTCCTCTCCTCTCCTCTCCTCTCCTCTCCTCTCCTCTCCTCTCCTCTCCTCTCCTCTCCTCTCCTCTCCTCTCCTCTCCTCTCCTCTCCTCTCCTCTCTCCTCTCCTCTCCTCTCCTCTCCTCTCCTCTCCTCTCCTCTCCTCTCCTCTCCTCTCCTCTCCTCTCCTCTCCTCTCCTCTCCTCTCCTCTCCTCTCCTCTCCTCTCCTCTCCTCTCCTCTCCTCTCCTCTCCTTCCCCATATTGTTTCCACCTCCTCTCTTTCTCCTTCCCATCCTCCTCCCACCTCCTTCCCTGCTCCCCCTCAGTTCTCAATCCAGGCCATCTCTCTTCCCACTCACTAACAAGGCTTTGGGGGATAAATTGCTGAAGTAATTCTCACATCAATTTTCTCACATCAGCCCAGAAGCTTCAATTTGGGAGGATCCCAGCAGATATGGAAATGATTCCCCCTCCTGTCACATCTCCTCCAGCAATTTGTTGAGGGTTTTGTGCCTATTGTGTTTAAGATGCTGTTTACAAAATCATAACAATTAAGGGCTGTTGAAATGAGATTGATCCCCAGTAGAAATGGATGTGAGGAAATGAGAAGGTAATCAGATCTCTGGAAGTGAACCTGCAGCCCAAACAGACCCAGATGTGAGCTGCTCTCCCTGCAGAGCAGCAGGGCTTCCAGGGAGGGGGTGAGAGGGAGGCACCAGCTGGCCTGGCAGCGCTGGGCCAGCCACAGGGCGAAAGGAGATTGCCTCGAGCTGCACCCTGGGATGTTTAGGCTGGGGATTAGGAAACCTTTCTTCCCCAACAGGATCATCAGGCACAGAAAAAGGCTGCCCAGGGAGGTGCTGGAGTCCCCATCCCTGGAGGGGTTTGGATGAGCTGGTTAGGAACCTGGTCACAGATTGCAGCAGCTTGGAAGGGACTCTCCAAGGTCATCTTGCTCAAACCCCTGCAGCCAGCAGGGACTCCTCCAGCTAGAGCAGGCTGCTCAGGCCCCCACTCCAGCACCTCCCTGGGCAGCCTGTGCCAGTGTCTCTCTGGGCAGCCTGTGCCAGTGTCTCCCTGGGCAGCCTGTGCCAGTGTCTCTCTGGGCAGCCTGTGCCACTGTCTCCCTGGGCAGCCTGTGCCAGTGTCTCCCTGGGCAGCCTGTGCCAGTGTCTCTCTGGGCAGCCTGTGCCACTGTCTCCCTGGGCAGCCTGTGCCACTGTCTCCCTGGGCAGCCTGTGCCAGTGTCTCCCCAGCCTCCCTGGGCAGAACTTCCTCCTGAGCTCCAACCTAACTCTGCCCTGCTCCAGTTCCAAACCATTGCCCCTGGGTCTATCCCCACAGCCCTTCTGAGCAGTCCCTCCCCAGCCTGCCTGTAGGTCCCCTGCAGGTCCTGGAAGGCTGCTCTGAGGTCTCCCTGGAGCCTTATCTTCTCCAGGCTGAACAGCCCCAACTCTCCCAGCCTGGCCCCTGGAAGATGCTGGGCTCAGTGACCTTCAGGTCTGTTCCAACCAGGCAGTTCTGTGCCAGCACAGTGCCAGGTTTAATGCCCACCAGTTGCACTTATGGAGGAGCTGCCAGCTGATGGTGGAGCTGCTCTACAGAGCAGGCTGAAGAGCAAAGCAGAGTGTTGTGTGGTGGTGCAGCTGCAGTGACACAAGGACAGACTGGAGCAAAGCCCTTGGTGAGTCAGGATCATCATTCACCTGAGAGCTTGCTAAGTGCCCTCCAGTGCAGAGCCAGCCCTTGTGCAGGGATCCTCTGCTCTGCTGGGGCCATGGCTGGGCTTAAGCAATGCAACCAGCCCCTGTGTGCTGACCTTCCCCTGCAGTGATGTCGAGGGCAGAGCCTGACCCTAGGGCTGAGAACTGATACAAGTCAACTTGGTTTAGATGCTGAGCCTCAAGCAGCTGCTCTGTGCTTAAACCCATGGCTTGTCTGCACAGAGCAAGCACTCTGCATGGGCTGGGCTGGGCTCACACAGCCTCCCAGCTGCAGGTGCAGCCCATCCGTGGGGACAGAGGATGTGAGCACACAGCCCCGAATTGCCCCAGGGGAGGTTTAAGCTGGACATGAGGAAGGATTTCTTCCCCCAGAAGGGTTGTCAAGGCCTGGAACAGGCTGCCCAGGGCAGTGCTGGAGTCCCCATCCCTGGAGGGTTTCAAATGAGAGTTAGGGTTTGGAAGGGACATCCAGAGATCATCCAGATGGACCCCACTGCCAGAGCAGGATCACACAGGGCAGGTCACAGGAACACAGCCAGCTCCACAACCTCTCTGGGCAGCCTGCTCCAGGCCTCCAGCACCCTCACAACAAACAACTTTCTCCTCCTGCTCAGATCCAGCCTCCTGGCTGCCACTCTGTGCCCACTGCCCCTTGTGCTGGCCCTGGGCACCACTGTGCAGAGCCTGGCCCCAGCCTCTTGCCCCCCACAGCTCCTTTAGCTCTTGCTGAGCATTGCTCAGCTGCCCTCTGGGGCTGCTCTTCTGCAGGCTCTCAGCCCCAGGGCTCTCAGCCTTTGCTGCTCCCAGAGCTGCTCCAGGCCCCTCAGCAGCTTTGCAGCTTGCCCTGGACTCTCTCCAGCAGTTCCCTGTCCCTCTGGAGCTGGGCAGCCCAGCACTGGGCACAGGACTCCAGTGTAGAATAGAGTGGAAGGAGAACCTCCCTTGACTTGCTGGCCACAGTTTTCTTCACCCACCCTAGGAGACCATTGGCCTCCTTGGCCAGGAGGGCACGTTGGTGTTCCATGGATAGCTTATCAGTATCATTTCTATCAGCTCACTTTGCCTCTGCCAGGAGGTGCTGGTGGTCCCTGCACTGCCATCAGCCTGGCTGGGAGCCACTGCCTCAGCCAGAGCCCAACAGGCTGAAGGAGGAGAGTCACACCCAGCTTGCTCAGCATGGGGACTCATTTCTCTGAGGGCTGAGTTACTTTTAGCTTGCTCACCTTGCCTGCCTCCTGCCAGGATGCATTTCCCTTTCCCAGTCAGCTTTGGGCATGAGGCACTCACAGAGGTGGAAGGAGACAGCAGGCTGAGAGTCCCCAGTTCAGCAAGAGCGAGTCCCTGGTGCCAGGGCTGCACAGGGCTGCAGGCTGACTGCCCCAGTGCAGGCAGATGTGGTTAAGCACTTCATGGACTCAGAAGCATCTTCCTGTTGGCAGCCCCTGGGTGACACAGCTCAGGTGAGGTCATTGTTCTGTGGCCAGCAGATGCAGAGAGGGGATTCTGAATCTGCTCTGCTCTGGGGAGACTTCACCTGCAGTAGTGCAGCCAGTACTGGTGCCCCAGCTCAAGAACAACCTGGAGCTGCTGGAGAGGGTCCAGAGGAGGCCACAAAGATGATCAGAGGGCTGCAGAGCCTCTGCTACAGGGACAGGCTGGGAGAGCTGGGGCTGTTCAGCCTGGAGAAGACTCCAGAGGGACCTTAAGGCAGCCTTCCAGTATCTGAAGGGGACCTAGAGAAAGGCTGGGGAGGGACTGCTCAGAAGGGCTGTGGGGACAGGACCAGAGGCAATGGTTTGGAACTGGAGCAGGGCAGAGTTAGGAGGAGGTTCAGGAGGAAGTTCTGCCCAGGGAGGCTGGGGAGACACTGGCACAGGCTGCCCAGGGAGGTGCTGGAGGCTCCAGCCCTGGAGCCATCCAAGCTCAGCCTGGCTGTGTCCCTGGGCAGCTGCTGTGGCTGGAGCTGTCCCTGCTGCCTGCAGGGGGTGGACAGGATGCCCTTGGAGGGTCCCTTCCCAGCTGCTGTCTGTGCTGTGTGATGTTCTGCAGCACTGGAGGACATCTTCTTGCCATGTGCTGCTGTACCTCCTGCTTTTGGCATCTTAGCCCTTCAGATTGCTGCTCAGATCTCAGCCCTGCCAGCCCTCATCCTAGCACCATCCCGATGCACAGAGGCTTTTTAATCACTGACTGAAGCTGAAGTCCCACATCTCCAGCTCCTCTAAATGAGGGCAGCTATTCACTGGAGAGCTGCTGGTTTGCACCACGGAGAATCTGACCTGGAAATGTAGAAACCTCTTTGAGATTCTTCCTGAGAGCTGCAAAGGCCTATTAATAACAGTGTTTGTAGCAGGAGACAGAAGGGGTGTGAAAACACAGAGCCCTCCCTGCAAACACTGGGAGCTGTGGTAGGATCTGAAACTCCAGGCTGGGAACATCAGTTCTTTGCCTGCTCTAACAGGATGTCACCTCCAGCATGGCTCAGGAGGTGCTGAGCCTGGGCACAGCAGCCACTGCCAGAGGAAGGTGGGAAGGTCCTTGGGAAGAGCCTGCAGCAGAGCTGGGGAAGGCTTCGCTGTCAGAGCCTTCGAGTGGCTGAGCAGAAGGCAGTGCTGGGGGAGCTTTCTGCTTTGACAGAGGGCCCAAGCTGAGCTGAAGCTGAGCAGCAGAAGGCTTGGTGGTAGCAGCTCCTCCTAGGTGACATTGTTTGCTTTCCCTGGGTGAATGCTTTAAAAGGCATCTGCTGAAATGTCTTGCAAAATTCACACAACATATGTGCAGGCTCCGAGCAGACACGGAGCACATCCCTGCTGCCTCCTGGGCTCCCTGCACAACTTGCCCAGGAAGTCACTTCTGATTGTCTTGGCTGTCAGCTGCTGCTGTCCCTGCACATGCAGGGCTCTGCTCCTTCTGCAAACAGACTGAAACACCGACTGCCTTCCAAGAACAGGGGCAGAGCAGCACTGCAAGGAGGCTTCGGGTCTGAGCTCCACACCGCGGATCCCCAGCGTTAGCCCTCCTGAAGCAGCTCTGAGCCCTCTGCTTGCAGCAAGTGCCACGAGGCTCTCCTGCAGCCTTGAGGGACTTCTTCCCTTCCTAGGCTACCAAGCAGCTGGGTAAAGCAGAGGCTGAATCCATGCCCTGTCCACTCACACCAGCTGTAGCTGCAGAGAGGGAACCCAAGCACCCTCTAGGTGCCATATCCCACACTGCCCTTATAGCCTCTCCTGCACACAGGATGCAGCAGCACAAATGCTCCTTGTGCCAAGGGCCAGGGCTGGGCTGGCCACCAGAGGAGTGCCAGAGGCTCTCCATGAAGCCTCTGCTTGCCAAAGGGAAGAGAAAGGGAAGCAGGGAGAGAGACTGCTGGGGTGGGAGAGGAACTGCCCCAGCTGGGCTGGAGAGAAGAACAATGCCAGGGGACAGAGACACAGAGACACAAAGCAGTGTGGACCCCAAGCCCTGCTGGCACCACTGGCACCACTGCTGCTGGGGGCAGGCACTGGGCAAGTCCCAGCCTGGACTCAGCAGCAGATGGGAAGCAGATGCAGGAGCTGGGTTCTGGCAGGGGATTGAGGATGCCAGAGCTGGGGCTGGAAGGCAGAAGGGACAGAGTCCTGCTGGGACAGCAGGCAGGGAAGAAGAGGCTTGGCCCTGGGGATCCCTCAGCTTGCTCCTGAGGATGCCATCCATGGGCTGCACTCCCTTGGGGGGCAGCTGAGGGTGCCCTGTGCTGTCTGCTCCTCCCCACAGGAGCCACCTCTGCCTTCCTGCCCCCAAGGTGTGGCACAAGCTCTGGCAGTGCCCTTGGTGTGCAGAGCTCTCTGCCAGTCTGCCCCTGGGCAGCACTTTCTCTTCTTTCTGTGCAGGAGCCAGGTCCAGAGGGAGCAGGGGAGCCTTGCTGAGCCTGCCCCATGTGTCCTTTGGCTTTCCCAGAAGCACCACAGGGTCTGAACTCACCCAGCAGTTCTGGGCCACCGAGCAGAGGAAATGCTCAGTGCTGCTCTGTGTCCAAGAGGGACAGAGCTGCAAAGGGAGACTTTCCCCACAGGGGTGCCTGCTGCCTTCCTGCTCTCCATGCCAGCACCCTGCAGCCCAGGGAGTCTCTGGTGATGCTCTGCCATGGTGCCAGCCCTGCCAGTGGCTGGAGCAGCACAGCTCTCTGGTCAGAGCACTGAGCCCACGGATCTCAGTAGATGAGGCAATGCTGCAGAGCTGAGATCTCTCCTGCTGACTTCATCAGAGGCACACTGGCAGAATTTTAAGCTGCTTTAGGAGGCTGTGGCTGCTTTGGGGCTGCAGCACAGAGAATTTGTAACCCAGGAGAGATGCCACTGCTGGGCAATGTCTCTGCTGGGTGTGCTCTGAGCTGGGGGGCTTGGGTCCCTCCAGGTTCCCCTGTAAATCACTTTGCAAGGTGTGCCCAGAGTGCACAATGTGTCTGAGAGCCATCAGGTGGCTGTGGCTGCAGTGTGGTGCTGAGGGACATGGGGATGCATTCTGACTTTCAAAGGTAACCCCATGGTACATGATCCATCTTCCAGGGTTATCTCCCTCTGCTGCACTGGGAGGAGTGGGAGTGCTGGGGAACAGAGCAGCAGACAAGCTCCAGCTCTGGGGTCCCCAGTATAGGAAGGGCCTGAAACTGTTGGAGCAGGTCCAGAGGAGGCCACCAAGATGATCAGAGGCTGCAGAACCTCCCCTGTGGGGCCAGGCTGGGAGAGCTGGGGCTGTGCACCCTGCAGAAGAGAAGGCTCCAGGGAGACCTCAGAGCAGCCTGCCAGGACCTGAAGGGCTCCAGGAGAGCTGGGGAGGGACTCTGGACAAGGGCTGGGAGTGCCAGGATGAGGAACAATGGCTTTGAGCTGGGAGAGGGGAGACTGAGAGTGGAGAGGAGGAAGAAATTGTTGGCAGTGAGGGTGGGGAGAGCCTGGCAGAGGCTGCCCAGGGAGGCTGTGGCTGTGCCCTGCCTGGAGGTGTTCCAGGCCAGGCTGGATGAGGCCTTGAGCAGCCTGTGCTGGTGGGAGGTGTCCCTGCCCAGAGCAGGGGGCTGGAGCTGGATGAACTTTCAGGTGCCTTCCAACCCAACCCATTGTAGGCCTCTGTGACTCTGTGCTGGAGGAGTGATGACCACTAAGAAAATCCTGCTGAGCTGGTCCCAGCATATCAACCACAGGAGCTGCTTCTCACAGTGTCACAGTCTCACAGTATCACCAAGGTTGGAAGAGACCTCGAGGATCATGGAGTCCAAGCTGTCACCACAGATCTCATGGCCAGACCATGGCACCAAGTGCCACATCCAATCCCCTCTGGAACACCTCCAGGGATGGGGACTCCACCACCTCCCTGGGCAGCACATTCCAGTGGCCAACAACTCTCTCTGGGAAGAACTTTCTCCTCCCCTCCAGCCTAAACCTCCCCTGGCACAGCTTGAGACTGTGTCCTCTTGTTCTGCTGCTGGTTGCCTGGGAGAAGAGCCCAACCCCCACCTGGCTACAACCTCCCTGCAGGGAGTTGTAGAGGGCAATGAGGTCTCCCCTGAGCCTCCTCTTCTGCAGGCTAAGCAACCCCAGCTCCCTCAGCCTCTCCTCACAGGGCTGTGCTCCAGACCCCTCCCCAGCTTTGTTGCCCTTCTCTGGACACCTTCAAGTCTCTCAATGTCCTTCTTGAACTGAGGGGCCCAGAACTGGACACAGGACTCAAGGTGTGGCCTAACCAGTGCTGAGCACAGGGCACAATGACTTCCCTGCTCCTGCTGGCCACACTGTTCCTGCTGCAGGCCAGGATGCCATTGGCCTTCTTGGCTGCCTGGGCACACTGCTGGCTCATGTTCAGGCAGCTGTCAATCAGCACCCCCAGGTCCCTCTCTGTTTGGCAGCTCTCAGCCACTCTGACCCCAGCCTGTAGCTCTGCCTGGGGTTGCTGTGGCCAAAGTGCAGCCCCTGGCACTTGGACTTGTTGAATGCCATCCTGTTGGCCTCTGCCCATCTGTCCAGTCAGTCGGGGTCCCTCTGCAGATATCTTCTACCCTCTAACTGACTAACATCTGCTCCTAACTTGCTGTCATCTGCAAACTTGCTGATGGCTGACTCAATCCCCTCATCCAGATCATCAATGAAGATGTTAAAGAGGATGGGGCCCAGCACTGATCCCTGGGGGGGTGGTGAGAGAGAGCAGAGACTCCTTACTGGAGTCTCCCATCCTCTGCTCCTGCCCTCAAACTCCATTATGCAAAAGACATCTGAGATTAGCTCTGGTCCTTTCATCTGATCCCTGACTCTGCTGAAGGCTGGGCAGTGGAGTTCAAGGTGACTTCTCACCTGCCAGAACCATGGCAGTGTGTGGCTGAGTGACTGGAAGGGAAAAGCAGGAGAGGAGATGTCCTCATTCTGCCCAAGCCCCTCAGCTAAGCGTGTGGCACTTGATTTCACACACCTCATGCAAGCAGACAATTAATGCTCCTCCCTGGCACTGAGCACATATCCCAGCCTTATGCCTGAGCTGATTTCTGCATGTCCAAGCCTCCATGCAAATGGAGATTAGACACAGGTTGTGGCTGGGAGATCTGCAAAGAGACATTGCCCCGGGGCCCTGCCACACGCAGGGAGCTGGGAGTGGGGACAGAGTTTCACTGCTGATGGAGGCTCTGTTTGCTGGATAACATCTAATCAATTGTTTCCAGTGCCCTGATGGGTATGATGCAGTGCCTAATCCTGCAGTCAGTCTATTAGACATGGATGGAAGTCATCAGCAAGAAAATGATGTTCTCAGAGAGATGACACATTGGCTGTATGCTCACTTGGGGCTATGCTCTTCTCACCAGGCAATAACCTTACTCCAGGAGTGCAGAGATGAACATCAGCAACAGGGAAGAGCACTTTATTAACCACGATGGTTATTGCACTGTGCAGAGGAAATCTGCTCCATTGCTAAGCTTCTATAGGAAATGTAATGTCCCAGAAGTGGGAGCAAAGTGCTGCTCTGGCAGGGAGCTGCAAGTGCCTTACCTGTGGGGTGGATTTGTGGTTGCTGAACACAGAGGACAGGCTGGGAGAGCTGGGGCTGTGCAGCCTGCAGAAGAGCAGGCTCCAGGGAGACCTCAGAGCAGCCTGCCAGGACCTGAAGGGCTCCAGGAGAGCTGGGGAGGGACTCTGGACAAGGGCTGGGAGTGCCAGGATGAGGAACAATGGCTTTGAGCTGGGAGAGGGGAGACTGAGACTGAGAGGAGGAAGAAATTGTTGGCAGTGAGGGTGGGGAGAGCCTGGCACAGGCTGCCCAGGGAGGCTGTGGCTGTGCCCTGCCTGGAGGTGTTCCAGGCCAGGCTGGATGAGGCCCTGAGCAGCCTGTGCTGGTGGGAGGTGTCCCTGCCCAGGGCAGGGGCTGGAGCTGGATGATCTCTGAGGTCCCTTCCAGCCCAACCCATTCTATGTTTCTATAACTGTACAAAGTAAGCCCCAGAGCCTCTCTGCCCTGTCTCTGGGGGTGGGGAAGGGGCTGAAGGGGCTGCTGCTGCCTGAGCTCAGACAGGCTGCTGTGGGGTCACTGCACAGCACTGTGCCACAGCTCTCCACAGCAGTGAGGTGACTGACAGCCCCCCAGCCCCTCTGCCTGCTGTGAGCAGAGCTGGCTGCTGCAGCTGCTTTCCAGGCAGCAGTTTGCCTCTCTCCCCAGTCGCTGTGGACCAGGAGGCAAAGCCACAGGATCCCTTCCTCACCGCTCTGCCGCTGCCAGCTTGAACCATGTCCAGCAGCCTGCCCCAGCAGCCTGCCCCAGCAGCTGGCTCAGAGCCTGCTGGAGCCTGGCACCGGCTCTCAGCTGGTTTGGTGCACACTGTGGACCTGAGTTTCTCTGTTGTTTTTCCCCTGCAGACAAACCACGGATGAACAACATCCTCACCTCCGCCACCGAGCCCTACGACCTGTCCTTCTCCCGCTCCTTCCAGAACCTCTCGCACCTGCCCCCCTCCTACGAGTCTGCAGTCAAGACAAACCCAAGTAAATATTCTTCTCTGAAGAGGCTAAGTAGGTGTCAGCTCCTTTCATTTTCTTTGTATCTCACGGGCTTGCAGGCCGTGGTGGGCACCGTGCTAAGGCGCTGAGCTGGGTGGCTGCGCTGCCCACGGCGCCTCTGCAGTGATGATGCTCCCGGCTGCCACTCCCCACCAAGGGAGAGCTCAGGGTCACTTCATCACTGCTGCAGCACATGTGCTGCCTGCTTACTGACCTCCTTGCTCTGCTGCCTCCCACGACTTGCCTGCTCTCTGCTCCTGAGGGAGCCACCTGAGAGTCCTTGTCCTTCCTGCAGGAGCTGGGGTGAGCCCAGCTGGCTGCCGGGCCCCAGCTGAGCTCTCAGCATTCCCAGGGCAGATGTTGCACCACCCACAGGGGAGCTGGAAGCAGATGCCAAGCAGGCCAAGGGGAAGCTGCTGAAATCGTTGGGAGCATCTATCCTGCCTTGAGCAGAGCTCTGGTCTGCTGTGTTCCATGCTGTGCATGCCTGGAGCTGGACCTGCCCTGTACTGTGCACTCTGATGTCTCAGCATGTTGCTCGCTGCTCTGCTCAGGCCAGTTAGGCTCTGCTCAGGCCAGTTAGGTTCTGCTCAGACCAGTCAGGTTCTGCTCAAGCCAGTTAGGCTCTGCTCAGGCCACTTAGGCTGTGCTCAGGCCAGTTAGGCTCTGCTCAGACCAGTTAGGCTGTGCTCAGGCCAGTTAGGTTCTGCTCAGGCCAGTTAGGTTCTGCTCAGACCAGTCAGGTTCTGCTCAAGCCAGTTAGGCTCTGCTCAGGCCAGTTAGGCTGTGCTCAGGCCAGTTAGGTTCTGCTCAGGCCAGTTAGGTTCTGCTCAGACCAGTCAGGTTCTGCTCAGGCCAGTTAGGCTCTACTCAGGCCAGTTAGGCTCTGCTCAGGCCAGTTAGGTTCTGCTCAGACCAGTCAGGTTCTGCTCAGGCCAGTTAGGCTCTACTCAGGCCAGTTAGGTTCTGCTCAGGCCAGTTAGGTTCTGCTCAGACCAGTCAGGTTCTGCTCAGGCCAGTTAGGCTCTACTCAGGCCAGTTAGGTTCTGCTCAGGCCAGTTAGGTTCTGCTCAGACCAGTCAGGTTCTGCTCAGGCCAGTTAGGCTCTACTCAGGCCAGTTAGGTTCTGCTCAGGCCAGTTAGGTTCTGCTCAGACCAGTCAGGTTCTGCTCAAGCCAGTTAGGCTCTGCTCAGGCCAGTTAGGCTGTGCTCAGGCCAGTTAGGTTCTGCTCAGACCAGTCAGGTTCTGCTCAGACCAGTTAGGCTCTGCTCAGGCCAGTTAGGCTGTGTTCAGGCCAGTTAGGCTGTGCTCAGGCCAGTTAGGCTCTGCTCAGGCCACTTAGGCTGTGCTCAGGCCACTTAGGCTGTGCTCAGGCCAGTTAGGCTGTGTTCAGGCCAGTTAGGCTCTGCTCAGACCAGTTAGGCTCTGCCCTTTCTGTTTGTTGTGTTGCACTGTTCTGCCAGCCTTGCTGTAATGCTCCTGATGGTAAAGCCTTCAGCTCTGGTGGGATGATGATGATGAGCTCAGTGCTGTCTGTGTGGGCAGAAGCTCTCTCCACACTGGCTCTGGGTTTGTGGCCTCCCTGTCTGCATGAATAGAATCATAGAATTGTTTTGGGTGGAAGAGGCTTTTCAGGTTGAGTCCAACCTCCAGCCTGAGATACCAAGGCCACTATACCATGTCCCAAAGTGTCCTGTGTTTTCTGGGTGTTCCCACACTGCCTCTCCTAGAGCAATAACCTGGGTGTTTATCCTTGGTTGAAGGTAGTATCCTAATCATAGGATCAATAATGAGGAGGAGCAGATCCTACCTCCTCAGTGCCTACGGGATCTACATTCCTAAGCCAGCCAGCTGAACAGGACACACAGCACCACAGTGTCAAGGAAGCCCTTGGACTGTCCATCAGAAATGTCTGCAGATGTTTTCCCCAGAGAGAGTGGAATGGAAATGTAGCCCACAAACATCTCAGCACTGCTTGGCACTGCAGCCTGGGACTGGATCTGGGTGTTTAACACTGAGGAAACTCCCTTCGATGTGCTTGAGAGTAGCCTGTGCTTAGCCAGCAGATCAACAAGGCCAAGTGCCAGGTCCTGCCTGCACTTGGGTCAGAGCAGCCCCAAGCAATGCCACAGGCTTGGGGCAGCGTGGCTGGAAACCTCCCCTGGCACAGCTTGAGACCATTTCCTCTGGTCCTGTCACTTGCTGCATGTGAGAAGAGCCCAACCCCCCCCGGCTGCAGCCTCCTCTCAGGAGCTGCAGAGAGCAATGAGGTCTCCCTCAGCCTCCTCTGCTCCAGGCTCAACACCCCCAGCTCCCTCAGCTGCTCCTCCCCAGCCCTCTTCTCCAGACCCTTCCCCAGCTTTGTTATCCTTCTCTGGACCTGCTCCAGCTCCTCAATGTCCTTCTTGGAGTGAGAGGCCTGAACTGAATCCAGGATTCAAGGAGTGGCCTCACCAGTGCCTGGTCCAGGAGCACCATCTCTGCCCTGCTCCTGCTGGCCATAGCATTGCTGATCCAGGCCAGGCTGCCTGTGGCCTTCTTGGCCACCTGGGCACTGCTGGCTGATGTTCATCTGGCTCTGACTCACCCCCCCCAGATCCCTCTCTGCCAAGCTACTTTCCAGCCTGGAGCATTCATGGGGTTCCTGTGGCCCAAGAGCAGGACCTGGCACTTGGCCTTTTAGAATGCCACCCCCCTGGCCTTGGCCCACTGCCCCAGCTGCCTCTGCACAGCCTCCTTCCTTCCATCTGATCAATGCCTGCCTGAAAAAATGGGTGTAAAAAACCAGCTCCTGCTGAAGCCAGGGCAGGTGCAGCACTCAGAGACTCCCAAATGTTCTAGGAACTGCCAAAGGAGGGAAGGCAGAGCCAAAACCAATTATAACAACAGATGCCAAATATGGTTCAGAAAAAAAGCTAATTTTCAGTAGTTCTACTTCCAAGTCATAGAACTCTTGAGGCTGGAGGAGAGCTTGGAGGTGCTGAAGCCCAACATCTCACCCAGAGCTCACAAAGCCACCCCTGCTGCTGAGCCCCTGCCACTGCACCACAGCCCTCAGCACCACAGCCCTCAGCACCACAGCCACACAGCTCTGAGACCCCTCCAGGGCTGGGGACTCCACCACCTCCCTGGGCAGCCTGGGACAGTGCCTGAGAGCCCTTGCTGGGAAGGAAATTCTCTTCATGTCCAACCCAAGTGTCTGAAGACCATGAGTGAAGCCTGGGCAGGGTGAGACTGCCTTGAAGAGAGAGCCCTTTCCCCAGCCAGTGCCCAGCACTTGCTTCCTGGCTGCTCATCCATTTTGGCCTTTTGCAATCCCCTCAGGACAGGTTTTTGAACGTTCTGGCAGATCCCTGAGGGAGAAACATATTGGATTGCAGTTTTGTCTTGGCTAAATGACAACTGTCAGCTGTCAGGTGAGCATCCCTGAGTGATGAGGGGCAGCAGCTCCCCAGCCTCCCCAGCCCAGAGAGCTGCTGGTGCCCGAGGGGGAGCTGAGTCAGGCTGGGGGGGTTGGGTCCTGGGGGCATTCTGATTGTAGTAAGCTACTCAGCTAGTTGTCCACAGCTCAGCCCCAGCCCCTGGTGCCTCAGGTGTGCAGAGCCTGCCGCTGTGTCCGTGGCAGTGTGCTCCCTGGTGTGATGCTGTGCTCACAGAGCAGAGTGCTCAGCCTCTCCCCCAGCAGCCATGGCTGCTTCAGCAGCACTCAGGAGCTGCCACCACCTTTCAGAGGCACCAGGCAGTGAAATGTCTGTCTGGAGCCTGCTTCAGCCAGCTTGCTGTTCACGGGGAGCTGCTGCTCCGGCCCTCGGAGCTGGAGCTGTGAGCTCTGCCCCCGCCTGGAAGCGTTCCTGGAGTGGCTGTGCCAACCTGGCTGCCAGGCTCCCAGGAGCTGCTTTAGCTGCTGCTGGCAATTACCACAGCCAGGTGTGAGCATCCAAGCACATCTCCATTTGGGATGTTCTCTGCTTTAATTACATCTATTTAGAGGCACTTGGGCAAATCCAGTGGAACTTCTCTCATCCAGAAGAAAGGCCAAGTGCCAGGTTGCTAATTGCTAAGCTCCTCTTCTGCACCCAGCCTCCAGCAGCATTATCAAGCCTCTGCACACCAAGTGAGGGCAAGACCACCCAGGGCCATGCTATGGAATGGAAATGGCAGAAATTCCAGTATGGAATTGCACCAGCTTTTCTCAAGGTTCCTAGAAGGTGATTTTAAAGGCAAGCAGAGCTGCTGCAGTGTGTCCAAAGGACAACCAAGATGGGGAAGGGTCTGGAGAAGAGGGCTGGGGAGGAGCAGCTGAGGGAGCTGGGGGTGTTGAGCCTGGAGCAGAGGAGGCTGAGGGAGACCTCATTGCTCTCTGCAGCTCCCTGAGAGGAGGCTGGAGGCAGGTGGGGTTTGGGCTCTGCTCCCTAGGCTCAGGTGATAGAAGGAGAGGAACTGGCCTGAAATTGTGCCAGGGGAGGCTGAGGTTGGAGAGGAAGAAAGATTTCTTTGCTGCACTCAGCCTCTGCTCTGGGATGTTGAGACAGAAGGATCAGCCACCCTTCCCCCACATCCCTGTGTTATGTGGACTGTTCACAGGACCATGAGGAGCAGAATCCAGGGAGCACTGAAGAGAGCTGAATGTGTAGGAAAGAAGATGGAGAAATTAGAGTGAGATGCACCTGGGGCAGGGCAATCCTTGGTACCAGCCCAGGCTGGGGCTGATGAGGCTGAGAGCAGCCCTGCAGGGAAGGCCTTGGGGGTGCTGGGGGGGAGCAGCTGGGCAGGAGCCAGCAATGGGCACTGGCAGCACAGGAGGCCAAGGGCAGTCTGGGCTGCATCCAAAGCAGTGTGGGCAGAGCTGGAGAGAGAGGATCCTGCCCCTCTGCTCTGCCCTGGGGAGCCCTCACCTGCAGGGCTGGGGCCAGCTGTGGGGCTCTCAACACAAGAGAGAGGCTCCAGAGGAGGCCACAAGGATGATCAGAGGGCTGCAGAACCTCTGCTGTGGGGACAGTTGGGGCTGTGCAGCCTGGAGAAGAGAAGGCTCCAGGGAGACCTCAGAGCAGCTTCCAGTAGCTGAAGGGCTCCAGGAGAGCTGAGGAGGGACTGTTCAGATGGGCTGTGGGGATAGGCCCAGGAACAAAGGTTTGGAACTGGAGCAGGGCAGAGTTAGTTTGGACGTTTAGGAGGAAGTTCTGCACAGTGAGGGTGGGAAGACACTGGAATACTCTGCCAAGGGAGGTGGTTGAGGCTGCAGCCCTGGAGACATTCAAAACCAGGTTGGATGTGGCCTTGAAGAGCCTGCTCTCGTTGGAGGTTTCCCTGCTGAGTGCAGGGGGGTTGGCTAAGATGACCTTGCAGTGTCCCTTCCAACCTGATGCCGCCTGTGAGTCTGTGAGATCACCCAGCACAGGATGCTGCAGCACTCCAAGGTCTGGCTGAAGGCCTTAAGGCTCCAATGTGCAACTGCTGTCCTGTGAGCAAGCTTCTGGGCCACTGTCAGCACTCATCATGGATCAGAATGCATTGGTGCTTCCCTGGAGAGCACTCTGCCTGCTGGGACACCCAGCCAAGTGTCTGCATGCCTCTGCCCATGTGGCACACAGAACCTGGGGGTTTATGTCTGTGTCAGAGCAAAGAGGAAATTTCCACACCATCTTTGTCTGCTGAATGCCTACAGAGCATTGGATGTGCAACCTCACTCACACTGTGATTGCCCACACTGTCTTGCAGCAGAGCTTTGCTCTTCTTAGCACTCAAACATCCTCAGAAACTCCATGCATGAGAAATTTTTATCTTCCACCATCTGGTACTTTCTCCTCTTATATCACCTACTACTACATGCAATCCTGGAGCTGAGGAGATAGTGGTCTCCGGTGCCTGAAGAGGCTCCAGGGGAGCTGGGGAGGGACTCTGGACAAGGGCTGGGAGTGCCAGGATGAGGAACAATGGCTTTGAGCTGGGAGAGGAGAGACTGAGAGTGGAGAGGAGGAAGAAGTTGTTGGCAGTGAGGCTGGGGAGAGCCTGGCACAGGCTGCCCAGGGAGGCTGTGGCTGTGCCCTGCCTGGAGGTGTTCCAGGCCAGGCTGGATGAGGCCTTGAGCAGCCTGTGCTGGTGGGAGGTGTCCCTGCCCAGGGCAGGGGCTGGAGCTGGATGATCTCTGAGGTCCCTTCCACCCCACCCCACTGTGTGATTCTGTGTAAGACGAGTGCCTGCTGGGTATTTGGATGGACCTCACTCTTGTGTCTCCTGAACACCAGAAAGTATGGGAGATGCTTTTGCACACCCCAGGAAAACCTCAGACAAAGAAGTGAGGAGGAAGGCTCAGAGAGGTGGCCAGAGCTGAGCATTAAACATGCCTCCATCCTTGCTCCAGGGAGGCCATTTCCCTCCACTTCTCTCCTCCTGGTAAGGGACTTCGCTGCAGCCACAGGCACATGGTGACAGCTCACAAACTGCTCTGGGCTTGAAGCCCCAGGTCTGCAGGGTCTCCTCCCAGCTGGAGTCCTAGGGACATCAGACGGATTCCCCAGAAAGTTCTTGTGTGTCTGCTGGGCTTTTAAAAACAGCTGGGAGCCCTGGGGCTCCTTTGCCAAGGACAGGTTGGGTGAAGGAGGTGATGCCAGCTGCTGTGGCAGGGGACAGCTGCAGTAGCAAATCAGCACTCTGAGCTGCAGGCATTTGTCTGAAAGCCAGAAGCAGGAGGGGGGTGGGGGGATGTATGCATGGTGGGGTGTGTGAGGGGGTGAGGGGGTGTAGGGGGGGTGTGCACTGAGTTCCTGAGCAACAAAGATGTGATTTAAGACACACAAGAAGCAAACTGAGCAACAAATGTTCTGTGGGATTATCACAGAATCACAGCATGGTAGGGACTGGAAGGGACCCCTGGAGATCATCCAGTCCAGCCCCCTCCTAAAGCAAGGACACCCAGGGCAGCTCACACAGGAACACAGCCACACCAGGAGACTCCACAACCTCTCTGGGCAGCCTGCTCCAGGCCTCCAGCAGCCTCACAACAAACAACCTTCTCCTCCTGCTCAGATCCAACCTCCTGGCTGCCACTCTGTGCCCACTGCCCCTTGTGCTGGCCCTGGGCACCACTGTGAGAGGCACTGCTGACCTGGCCCCTTCTTGACACCTACCCTTCAGATATTACAGACATTAATAAGGTGCCCTCTGAGGACAGGAATGAGCTGTGGGCTTCAGTGGGGAACCTGCTCCAGCTCACCCTCTCTGGGCTGTCTCTCTGAGTCTCTTGTGAGGGTGATGTGTGATGACTTCTCCATGGCTTGCTGAGTGTGTGCCCAGGTCTGGACGTGAAGCATGTGGAGTCTGTTGTGCCATGCTGTGAGCTCTGAGCGTTGCCCAGGGGTCTGCCTCAGCCCTCACTGCCTCTGTCTGCCTCAGCCCTCACTGCCTCTGTCTGCCTCAGCCCTCACTGCCTCTGTCTGCTATCAGCCCTCACTGCCTCTGTCTGCTATCAGCCCTCACTGCCTCTGTCTGCCTCAGCCCTCGCTGCCTCTGTCTGCTATCAGCCCTCGCTGCCTCTGTCTGCCTCAGCCCTCACTGCCTCTGTCTGCTATCAGCCCTCGCTGCCTCTGTCTGCCTCAGCCCTCACTGCCTCTGTCTGCTATCAGCCCTCACTGCCTCTGTCTGCCTCAGCCCTCACTGCCTCTGTCTGCCTCAGCCCTCGCTGCCTCTGTCTGCCTCAGCCCTCACTGCCTCTGTCTGCTATCAGCCCTCACTGCCTCTGTCTGCCTCAGCCCTCACTGCCTCTGTCTGCCTCAGCCCTCACTGCCTCTGTCTGCCTCAGCCCTCGCTGCCTCTGTCTGCTATCAGCCCTCACTGCCTCTGTCTGCCTCAGCCCTCACTGCCTCTGTCTGCTATCAGCCCTCGCTGCCTCTGTCTGCCTCAGCCCTCACTGCCTCTGTCTGCTATCAGCCCTCACTGCCTCTGTCTGCCTCAGCCCTCACTGCCTCTGTCTGCTATCAGCCCTCACTGCCTCTGTCTGCCTCAGCCCTCACTGCCTCTGTCTGCCTCAGCCCTCGCTGCCTCTGTCTGCCTCAGCCCTCGCTGCCTCTGTCTGCCTCAGCCCTCACTGCCTCTGTCTGCCTCAGCCCTCACTGCCTCTGTCTGCTATCAGCCCTCGCTGCCTCTGTCTGCCTCAGCCCTCACTGCCTCTGTCTGCTATCAGCCCTCACTGCCTCTGTCTGCCTCAGCCCTCACTGCCTCTGTCTGCCTCAGCCCTCGCTGCCTCTGTCTGCTATCAGCCCTCACTGCCTCTGTCTGCTATCAGCCCTCACTGCCTCTGTCTGCCTCAGCCCTCGCTGCCTCTGTCTGCTATCAGCCCTCACTGCCTCTGTCTGCCTCAGCCCTCGCTGCCTCTGTCTGCTATCAGCCCTCACTGCCTCTGTCTGCCTCAGCCCTCGCTGCCTCTGTCTGCTATCAGCCCTCACTGCCTCTGTCTGCCTCAGCCCTCGCTGCCTCTGTCTGCTATCAGCCCTCACTGCCTCTGTCTGCCTCAGCCCTCACTGCCTCTGTCTGCTATCAGCCCTCACTGCCTCTGTCTGCCTCAGCCCTCGCTGCCTCTGTCTGCCTCAGCCCTCACTGCCTCTGTCTGCCTCAGCCCTCACTGCCTCTGTCTGCCTCAGCCCTCGCTGCCTCTGTCTGCCTCAGCCCTCACTGCCTCTGTCTGCCTCAGCCCTCGCTGCCTCTGTCCACTATCAGCCCTCGCTGCCTCTGTCTGCTATCAGCCCTCACTGCCTCTGTCTGCCTCAGCCCTCACTGCCTCTGTCTGCCTCAGCCCTCGCTGCCTCTGTCTGCCTCAGCCCTCACTGCCTCTGTCTGCCTCAGCCCTCGCTGCCTCTGTCCACTATCAGCCCTCGCTGCCTCTGTCCACTATCAGCCCTCGCTGCCTCTGTCTGCTATCAGCCCTCACTGCCTCTGTCTGCCTCAGCCCTCACTGCCTCTGTCTGCTATCAGCCCTCGCTGCCTCTGTCTGCCTCAGCCCTCACTGCCTCTGTCTGCTATTAGCCCTCAATACCTCTGCCTCAGCCCTCGCTGCCTCTGTCCGCTATCAGCCCGTGGTGACAGAGGCCTGGGGTCTGTCTGACACGGGTGGGTCCACAGCCATCTGCAGCTGCTGATGGTGCCTTGGACCTCCCCAGGCGGCTGCTGCAAGGCTGTGCGCTGCCCGCGGCCCCTGCTCCGCCCTTGCTAACCGTCTGCTTCCCTCCCCGCAGCTGACAAAGAGGCTGACGAATACTACATGAGGAGGAGGCACCTGCCCGACCTGGCGGCCCGGGGCACGCTGCCCATCAACGTGATCAAGCTGTCTCAGCAGGGCACCCCGCGGGAGCGGCCGCGGCGCCCCATCCGCGCCATGTCTCAGGACCGGGTGCTGTCCCCGGAGCGGCTGCTGCCCGAGGACTTCAGCCTGTCCTACGAGCGCGTCCTGTCGGACGAGCAGCTGCTGTCGGCCGAGCGCCTGCACTCGCAGGACCCGCTGCTGTCCCCGGAGCGCTCCGCCTACCCCGAGCAGTCCCTGGCGCGGGCGCTCTCCCACACGGACGTCTTCGTCTCCACGCCCGTCCTGGATCGCTACCGGATGGCCAAACTGCAGCCCCATCCCAGTGCCTCTAATAACTTGTACAACACCCTGGGCATGACCCCCACCTCCGCCAAGCGCCAGGCCTTCGCCTCCCGGCGCCACAACACCGTGGAGCAGCTGCACTACATCCCCGGCCACCACCACCACTACCGCACGGCCAGCAAAACCGAGGTGACGGTTTGACGGCGCCCTGCCTCCCGCGGACTCCCCAGGGGCCGGGGGGGCCGCAGCACCCCCTCCCGCGGCAGCCTTACGGGCCCCGACGACCCCTGGTGACTCCGCGTCTGGAAGGACTCCCCTGGCAGCCCCCCCCGCGGCGGCGTTGTGAAAGCCTCCCCTTCGCCCAGGGACGAGAGAAGTACTGGAGCGAGCAGACGGTAATGAGGGATAGTGGAGGCTGTTCCCCTGACCTGCACCAGTTTCTGTCAAAGAAAGCCATAGTAGTAGATGGCTCCTTCCAAGGGCTCGGCTGCATCATCTCACCCTTCCTAGGAACTCAGAACTCCTCAGCTGCTACAAGCAGAAGCAGTCTCATGCAGCCCAAGACAGGGAGAAGGAAAGGCAGCAGCCCACCCTGGTGGGAAGGGGCCTTGTTCTCTCTCCTCCTGCCAGCCTTCACCTTTGGCCTTTCTTGTAGCAAGTAGCTAAGCTTCTGGCTGCTGGAGCTCACTTCCAGACCACCTGATACCAGCCAGCACCCACACATCTCTTCTTCTTCATCCTTGGAGCAAATTCAGGGGCAGACTTTCCTTGGGGACTGGCAGATCTAGGGCCAAGAACAGCCTGGCTGAGAAATGAAGTTTTAGTTTCTATCAAATATACTGATAAGATACCAATATCCTAGTGCCTACAAACCGCCTGCTCAGTGTAGGAAGTAGTGGGGTTGATGTGATCAATAAGCACAACTGCGCTGAAACGCTTGCTAGAGCCTTTTCTCCACTCATCCTGGTACCCTGGTGTCTCCCACATGTAAATAGGAAGGGGGAACAGGGTTTCTCTTCCTCCAGCTTCTTGCCACTGCTGGACCTGCAGCATCAGAATTGGTTCAGCTCTGCTCTGCTGGCCTGTGCTGGGGAGCTCCTCGCTCCACCAAGCCCCCAGCAAGGCAAAGCAAGGCTGGCACACCTTTCCCCAAGCCTGGCACACCTTTCCCCAAGCCTGGCACACCTTTCCCCATCCTGGATCTCATAGAACTGTGGAACTGTTGAGGTTGGAAGAGACCTTTGAGATCATCCAGCCCAGCTCCTCACCCAGAGCTCACTGCTGCCAAGCCACCCCCACGTCCCTCAGCTCCACATCTACTCTTCTTTGAAACCCCCCCAGGGATGGGGACTCCACCATCTCTCTGGGAGGTGGATTCCTCCCAGGTCTGTTTCCCTGGCAGCATTTCCCACTGGTCCACTTCCCCTCTTTCCAAACATATTTCCTCCTCTGGGTTACAGCCCTGGACTCCATATGTAGCAAACCTTCCCTCCCCAGCCCTCAGCGGAGGCACACAGCTGAGGCTGTCTCTCCACCTCCCCAAAAGCAGGTCAGTGATTTTCCATCCTTTCCTCTCCATGTAATGCCCCCCAAGGAAACCTTCCAGATTCCCAGTACCAGTCCTACCCTGCCTTGCACCCCAGTGTAGCCAGCAGAGTTAGCCTAGCTGGGCATGCTGTAGAGCTGCTGTATGCTACCTAGATGCTGTACAGTTGTGAAATCTTCCAGTCAGAGGCTCGTGGGGCCAGAGTTTGTGAGGGTTTTATCTTTGGCTTTCTAACCAGATTTGGCTTAGCTTCCTTTTCTTCTGGCTTTGGGTTTGTTTCCTGGGTTTGGGTTTTTTCCTTCCATTTCTTTATGTTGCTATCAAACCCTGCAGGATTAGCTCACACCAGAACAGGTTGATTGATGTGGCCAGGAAATGGCCTCAGAGGATTTGAAGGCCATCCAGGCCCAGTGCTGTAAGTGTTGGTCCTGGGCGCTCTCCAACATTCACCACCCACGGTGAGCACTCAGAGCCTCACTGCATGCACTCAGCCATGCACCCATCCAACAGCAATGCCCCCTCCTCCAGGTGGGAGGGTGGCTGACATTCATGGATTCATGGAAGGGTTTAGGTTGGGAGGTCCCACACAGCACTTCCCTCTTCAAGTCCTACATTCCTGCACTGAGTCTTCTCCTCCATGGCTCTTCACACAAATTCATGCAGATCAGCTCTGCCCTTCTCCCTCCCCGGGGATACCTCCCACCTGCTGGCCTCAGTGGTGTTCCCAGCTCAGCAGGTTGCTGCTGTAGCAGGCAATGATTGCAGGTCGTTGGGAGCTGGGGTCCCGTGCGGAGGTGCAGCACCAGGCTTGGCCGGTACAGGGCAGGCAGGAGGAGCCTGCTGGCTGCTCCTGGTGTATGTGGAAGCAGACCTCAGTGGCGTGGCCATGTGGCCCTGCTCTTTCCCAGGCTGTCCTGGGACTGCTGGTTCTAGTTCATGAGCTTTGTTTTGCTCCCTCTGATGGAAACTGTGCCCTGAAGGACTCCGTCTGTGAGGAGCTCTGAGGCTTTGTTTGATGGAAACTGAGCTGGGAAGGAGCAAAGAGTGTCTGTGCTTCAGGTGCTCAATGCCATGTAAAAGCATTCTGGGCAACAACCGGAGTTGTTTATGGACCAGGGTGGCAGCTCATGGCATGAGAGGGGTGAGAGGGAAAAGGCTCACACCTCATCTCCTGATCCCTCCCCTGGTGGAGACTTCTCTCCCCTGACTACCTCCGGGCTCCTCAGCTCAGTCAGCAGACATTTCTTCGCAGCAGGCAGACCCTGGTGACCTTCCTGCAGCCTGAAGTTTGTGACTCCTTTGAAGGGAAGAGAAGAGAAATGCTCAAGGCTGAGGACAGGCAATCCCTGATGAGGTTCTGGGGTTCTGCTGTTCCCTCCTGGCCCAAGCAAAGTCAGGACCTTGCCCCCTGCAAACAGGGAGCTATGAACGGGGAGAGGAGAGCCCACCCTAGAGCCTCCAGAAGTTGAGGTGGCAGAGCCAAGGGAGCACAGGCGGCTGTGTGAGGCCCTGGGGGGTGGACACTCATCTCTTTCCATTTCCATAGCTGCATGTCTCAAGCTCTAGTTTCCATCTCAGTGTCCCACTGGGGACTAAGAAGCTGCCGGACCAGAGGCAGATATGGCAATCCTTCACTCAAGTAGCCCCTGCAGATGCTGTGCTGTGCTCCAGGCCCTTTGGCCTCGGAGCCTTCTCGGATTCTGACTGAGCAACACCACAGGGCCCCTGAGCTACCTGGGCAATAATCCTCCAAAGACATGTAGCCCATGTCCTCCTCTCCTCCACTCACTCAGCTGGGTCAGGCAGATGTGTCCCACAAGAACCATCACAAAGCTTTTCTAGGCCAAACCTCTGCAGGGACTCTGCCACCTCCACAGCAAATCTTCAGCCAATTTCCCTAGGAAGCCACGTGCCATGGATGGCCACAGTCTGTCCCTGGGCACTGTGCCCTCCCACGTGTGCTGGGCTGGATGGCAGCTAGAGCACTGGCACTGCAGCACACACAGCTGTCCTTGTGTCATTCCTTTCTGTCCTTATTCCTCATGCTGAGAGTCTGGCACTTGAAAGGACTCTGGGAGCAGGCCTGGGTGTCATGATCCACAGCCTGGTCCTCACCACCTCGGCTGCCCATGCTCAGCAGGGGATGATGGTGGCAGCACTGTGCACAGAGGCATTATGAGGGCTACCACGATGGCTACCAAGTGCTTTGAGACCCCCCTGACAGCAGACACTGTAGAACAGCAAAGCATCTGTATTGATCTGGTTTGCCACCATTGTCCTGCCACATCAAGTATGATGTGTCACAACCCAGCGCCTGCTTGGCATGAGAGTGCTGGGGCAGGGCTGGGGATGCTGTTCCCCACATTTCCCATTGCTCTCCTCCTGGTCAGGGTCCCCAGCAGGCAGCAGCAATAAGTGGTGCTGCTACCTGCTCTCTCTTGGACCTTTCTGATCCCTTCTCTTCCTGGCTGAGTTGCCACAACATTCAGTGCTTGGGAGGAAGGCAGGAAGCAGTCCCTTCCTCTGTACAGCTACACAGAATCTGCCTTGATTAATCCAAGACACTCTGAAGAACTGATCTGTCCTTTTTTCCTCCAACCCACAGGTGGAAACAGCCATCTGGGGCACAGCCACGTCCCAGAGGTGCATGTGGAGGGACTGGGGGAGGGAGGGTGATGTAGAAAAATTGCTCTGATTTCCTGCAAAGGGAGGATTCTTTGCAGCCCCCCAAGCAGCAGCAGTGAGCTGCTCTGGATGTGACAGAGCTGTCTGATGCCCACACCTCCGTGGCTGTGTGTGTGCCCAGCCCAGCACACAGGCGTGCTGCGAGGTGCCAGCTGCGAGGTCCTGACCCACCCCCTGCCGATCAAAGCTGCCAAACTCTACTGCATCCCTGGAAAACTGTTTATAAGGAACCACAGGGAGCACCACATGGAGCAGAGATGTTGTGATAGAAGTCTCCTGGCAGCAGGCAGTGGTGTTTTCAGGAAAACCAAGATGTTTTCCAAGGTTTTAATCTTCCTTTTGTAGATGATGATCTGTTATGGGGGGGATGGGGTGGGGTGGGGGTGGGAAGAAACCAGGAGAGTTCCCCAGGAGTAAGCCCTCCTTTCCTGGCCTAGATTCCCTTTCTGTCTTATAGAATCATATAGACTCTTACAGAATCAGAGACTTGTTTGGGTTGGAATAGACCTCTGAGACCGCTGAGCCCAAGCACCGGCCTAAGGCCACCGCTGGCTGCAGAGCTGGTGCCACCCACCTGGGCTTCCCACAGGCCCATTTCTGTCCTTAGCTCTGTCAGGAGCGTTCCCACCAGGAATCTGCAAGAGCCTGGCATCGAGCTTTGGGCCACAGAGGGGTAGCTCCTGGCATCTGGGAAGATGTCTGCATCTCCTTCCACCCCAGCAGAGAAAATCACCGTGAGGCAGGGTAACCATGGCGGTGGTTGAAGCGGGCGGCTAATCCGCGACCCCTTTGCTGTCTTCACGTGCTGGAGCTGCTGGGCTTAGCTTTGCTTCAGGTTTAGTGCTCAGGCAGGCAGCAGGTATTCTGCTAAGTACCCTGGGCACTGCCAGCTGTCATGTTCAGGTCTGTTCCAGAGGGCTGGGAGGGTAGTGGGGGAAAGAGGCGAGAAAGAGGCTTC